>NC_069784.1:73060183-73360183 GCF_027406575.1 Nycticebus coucang | reverse complement strand
CACACCACTCATCACTTAAAAATTTGATTCAAGATGGATAAAAGATGTAAATCTAAGGCATGAAACAATAAAAATCATCGAAGAAAGTGTGTGGAAAACACTTGAAGATATTGGCCTGGGGAAAGATTTTATGATGAAGACTTCTGTGTCAGTTGCAACAACAACAAAAATAAACAAATGGGACTTAATTAAACTGAAAAGTTTCTGTACAGCTAAGGAAACACCAACCAAACCAAATAGATAACCTTCATAATGGGAAAATATATTTGCATATTATGTTGGTTTTTTTTTTTTTTGTGTGTGTGTGTGTAGAGACAGAGTGTCACTTTATGGCCCTCGGGTAGAGTGCCATGGCATCACACAGCTCATAGCAACCTCCAACTCCTGGGCTTAAGCAATTCTCTTGCCTCAGCCTCCTGAGTAGCTGAGACTACAGGCGCCCGCCACAACGCCCAGCTATTTTTTGGTTGCAGTTCAGCCGGGGCCAGGTTTGAACCCGCCACCCTCGGTATATGGGGCCGGCGCCTTACCGACTGAGCCACAGGCACTGCCCAATATTTGCATATTATGAATAGAATAAAAGCTTGATAACTAAACTCTACAGAGAACTCAAATTAATCAACAAAAAAAGATCCAACAAAGAATCAACATTGTTAAAATGTCCATACTACCCAAAGTAATATATAATTTCAATGCAATCCCTATTAAAGCTCCACTGTGATACTTTAAAGATCTTGAAAAAACAATACTTCATTTTATATGGAATCAGAAAAAACCTCGAATAGCCAAGACATTACTCAGAAATAAAAACAAAGCAGGAGGAATTACGCTACCAGACCTCAGACTATACTACAAATCGATAGTGATCAAAACAGCATGGTATTGGCACAAAAACAGAGAAGTAGGTGTCTGGAACAGAATAGAGAATCAAGAGATGAACCCAGTTACTTACCATTATTTAATCTTTGACAAGCCAATTAAAAACATTCTGTGGGGAAAAGATTCCCTATTTAACAAATGGTGCTGGGTGAACTGGCTGGCAACCTGTAGAAGACTGAAACTAGACCCACACCTTTCACCATTAACTAAGATAGACTCTCACTGGATCAAAGATTTAAACTTAAGGCATGAAACTATAAAGATACTAGAGGAGAGTGCAGGGAAAACCCTTGAAGAAATTGGTCTGGGCGAGTATTTTATGAGGAGGACCCCCCGGGCAATTGAAGCAGCTTCAAAAATACACTACTGGGAGTTGATCAAACTAAAATCTTCTGCACAGCCAAGAACACAGTAAGTAAAGCAAGCAAACAGCCCTCAGAATGGGAGAAGATATTTGCAGGTTATGTCTCCAACAAAGGTTTAATAACCAGAATCCACAGAGAACTCAAATGCGTTAGCAAGAATAGAACAAGGGATCCCATCGCAGGCTGGGCAAGGGATTTGAAGAGAAACTTCTCTGAAGAAGACAGGCACACGGCCTTCAGACATATGAAAAAATGCTCATCATCTTTAATCATCAGAGAAATGCAAATCAAAACTACTTTGAGATACCATCTAACTCCAGTGAGACTAGCCTATATCACAAAATCCCAAGACCAGAGATATTGGCGCAGATGTGGAGAAAAGGGAACACTTTTGCACTGCTGGTGGGAATGCAAATTCATACATTCCTTTTGGAAAGAGATATGGAGAACACTGAGAGATCTAAAAATAGATCTGCCATTCAATCCTGTAATCCCTCTACTGGGCATATACCCAGAAGTCCAAAAATCGCATCATAACAAAGATATTTGTACCAGAATGTTGATTGCAGCCCAATTCATAATTGCTAAGTCATGGAAAAAGCCCAAGTGCCCATCGATCCACGAATGGATTAATAAATTGTGGTATACGTACACCATGGAATATTATGCAGCCTTAAAGAAAGATGGAGACTTTACCTCTTTCATGTTTACATGGATGGAGCTGGAACATATTCTTCTTAGTAAAGTATCTCAAGAATGGAAGAAAAAGTACCCAATGTACTCAGCCCTACTATGAAACTAATTTAGGGTTTTCACATGAAAGCTATAACCCAGTTACAACCTAAGAATAGGGGGAAGGAGGAAATGGAGGGGAGGGTGGAGGGTGGGTAGAGGGAAGGGGATTGGTGGGATTACACCAGCGGTGCATCTTACAAGGGTATATGTGAAACTTGGTAAACGGTCTGTGAAGCTAGTAAATGATTCCCCATGAATATATCAATGTACACAGCTATGATTTAATAAAAAATAAATAAATAAATAAATATAAAAAAAAGATCCAACAATCCCATACATCACTGGGCAAGAGACATGAATGGAACCTTCTTTAAAGAAGACAAATGAATGGCTAATAAACATTAAAAACTGCTCATTGTCCCTAATCATCAGAGAAATGCAAATCAAAACTACCTTGAGATATCACCTAACCCCAGTGAGAATGGCCCACACCACAAAGTCTCAAAGCTGCAGATGCTGGCATGGATGTGGAGAGAAGGGAATACATTTGCACTGCTGGTAGTACTGCAAACTAATACAACCTTTTTGGGAGGAATTATGCAGAATCCTCAAAGAACTCAAACTAGACCTCCCACTTGATCCTGCAATCCCATTACTAGGCATCTACCCAGAAGAAAAAAAAAATCATTTTATTATAAGAACATTTGCACTAGACTGTTTATGGCAGCTCAATTTACAATCATCAAAATGTGGAAACAGACTAAATGCCCACCAACCCACGAATGAATTAACAAGCTATGGTATCTGTATACCATGGAATACTATTCATCCATTAAAAAGGATAAAGACTTTACATCTTTTGTATTAACGTGGATGGAGGTTTAAAGGCACCAAATTTATGGTATTAATAATTTGTTACCACAACCAAAGAAATTAATATAGCAGAATAACCAATTCTCCAAAATAAATGTGGAACATTCTACCGGACAGATAGACTATGCCAGAAAATGAACCTCATTAAATTGAAAAGGATAGAAATTATGTGAAATATAGTCTCTACCACAATGAAATGAAATAAAAAACCAATAACAGAAAGAAATCTGGGAAACTCACAAATATGTGAAAATTGAAGAACAGGCTCTTTAATAACCAATAGGTGAAAGAATAAAAAGAGAAATTAGAAAATATTTTGAGATGAATGAAAATCAACACACAATAAACCAAAGTGATGGAATGTAGCTAAAGCAGTGTTTAGAGGGACGTTTATAGCTGTAAATGCTTATATTCTTTAAAGAAAATCTCTAACAAGGCTGGGCACTATAGTGCTCAGTGGTTAGGGTGCCAGCCATATGCTCCAGGGCTGGTGGAAAAAAAAAAATAGCCAGGCGTTGTGGCAGGCACCTGTAGTCCCCGCCTACTAGGGAGGCTGAGGCAAGAGAATCGTTTGAGCCCAAGAGTTTGAAGTTGCTGTTAGCTATGTCACCATAGCACTCTATGGAGGGAGACAACATGAGACTCTGTCTCAATTTAAAAAAAAAATAAACCTCTAATCAATAATCTAACTTTCCACATAGAAACAGTAGGAAAAAAAGAGTAAAATACACCTAATGGAACTACAATATAGTAAATAATGAATATAGGGTGAAAATTAACAAAATCGACAATTAAAAAATTGAAATTAATTCCTTGAAAAAATTAAGAAAATTGACAAATGATTAATAACACTGACCAAAAAGACAGAGAGAGAGAGAGAGCACTCAAGTTACTAGCATTAAAAACTAAAGGGGCAACATTAACATCAACCTTATAGAAATAAAAAAAATCACTGTGAATGAATACTATGAACACAGTACTCTAATAAATTAGAAAATTTAGGGGAAATGTCCAAATGCCCAGAGATGCAACTGCTAAAGTTGATGCAAGAAGACACAGACAATCTGAATAAATGTATAACAAATTAAGACACTGAATTAGTAATCAAAAAACTATCCACAAAGAAATCCCAGGCTCAAATTACAACTACGAATTCTACCACGTATTTAATGGTTTAACCACAATTTAACCACAGTTCTTCACAGATGGTTTCAAATGTGTAAGAAGAAGATATTTCCCAACTCAGTCCATGAGGTCAGTGTTACTCCCTGATATAAATGATACCAAGGTTGATTGCCCTCAGAGTGTAGGTCCATCCAGGGGAGGGCCATTCACAAAACAAGCTGTGTAAAGTTACAAATGCTCTCAGAAACTTCAATCTACTACCATCAACATTGGTAATGGGTGTTACCAGATGAAATAAAGAAAAGTAAGCTACAGACCAATATCTTTTATGAATATAGATGCAAAAACCCTGAACAAAATACTAGTAAACAAGATCTAGAAACATACCAAAAAATTACACTTCATGACCAAGTGGGGATGGAAAACATACAGAATGTATTATATCATTAAAATGAAATTAGAAATCAATAAAAAAGACATCCCAAGAAATTCTACAAACATTTGAAACTAAACAGCATACTACTGAATAAGCCATGATTCAAAGAGAAATATCAAAGGAAATAGGAAAATACTTATATTGACCTTAATGAAAATGAAAATACAGAGCATAAAAATTTAAGGGACACAGCTAAAGCAGTGCTGAGAGAGAAATTTGTAGCACTAAGTACATACGCTAGAAATGATTAAAAGTCTCAAGTCAATAATCTAAGCTTCTATTCCAAGAAGCTAAAAAAAAAGGAGTAAAATAGGCTCAGCGCCCATATTACAGTGGCTACTGCACCAGCACATGCACCGAGGCTGGCGGGTTTGAGCCTGGCCCAGGCTTGCTAAGCAACAAAAGAAAATAGGCGGGCATTGTGGCTGGTGCCTGTAGTCCCAGCTACTTGGGAGGTTGAATAGCTTAAGCCCAAGAGTTTAAGTTTGCTGTGAGCTGTGATGCCATAATACTCTACCGAGAGCGACATAATGAGACTCCATTAAAAAAAAAAAAAAAAAAGCAAAATAAACTGAAAGCAAGCAAAAGGAAGAATAATACAAAAACAAGAGCAGAGATCAAAGAAATGGAGAACAAAAACAATAGAGAAAATCACAGAGCTATTTCTTTGGAAGGATAAACAAATTTATAGGCAAACCTCTAGCAAGACTAACTGCTGATATTGAGAAATTTTTAAGGATCGGATGGAATATCAAGCCAACAACAACATTCCCTTAAGCCAAAACCTAATCCAGAGCAAGGCCCTAACTTCCCTTCAGTTCTATGGAGGCTGAGTGAGGTGAGGAAACTGCATAAAACAGTTGGAAGCTAGCAGAAGTTGGTTCAGGAGGTTTAAGGAAAGAAGCCGTCTCCATAACATGGAAGTGCAAAGTGAAGCAGTAGATGTTGATGGAGAAGCTGCAGCAAGTTATCCAGAAGATCTAGCCAAGATCATAGGTGACGGTGGCTACATTAAACAGATTTTTACATTTAGACAGAATGGCCTTACATTGGAAGAAGACACTGTCTAGGAATTTTATATGTAGAGAGGAGACCTCCATATCTGGCTTCAAAGCTCCAAAAGACAGGCTATTCTCTTGTTAGACACTAGTGTAGCTAGTGACTTTAAGTTGCTGACAGTGCTCATTTACCATTCTGGAAATGCTAGGACTCTCCAATATATGGACAAATCTACTCTGTCTGTGCCCTATAAATAGAACAACAAAGTCTGGATGACAGCACAACTATTTACAGTATAATTTACTGAATTTTTTTATGTAACAATTTTTTATCTTTTATTTATTTATTTATTCATTATTGAGACAGAGTCTCACTTTGTGGCCCTCAGTAGAGTGCTGTAGCATCACAGCTCACAGCAACCTCCAGCTCTTGGGCTTAAGCGATTCTCTTGCTTTAGCCTCCAAAGTAGCTGGGACTACAGGCACCTGCCAAACTGCCTGGCTTTATCTATTTATTTAGTAGAGATGGGGTCTCACTCTGGCTCAGGTTGGTCTCGAACCTCTGAGCTCAGGGCAATCCACCTGCCTCGGCCTCCCAGAGTGCTAGGATTACAGGCATGAGCCACCGTGCCCAGCCATAACAATTTTTTTAATTTTTTTTTTCCATCCTGCCACTTCCTACCTTCATTTTTTTTTTTTTTATTGTTGGGGATTCATTGAGGGTACGAGAAACCAGGTTACACTGATTGCATTTGTTAGGTAAAGTCACTCTTATACTTGTGTCTTGCCCCCTAAAGACATGTCACACACTGAGACCCCCACCCACCTCCCGCCTTTCCTCTCTCAGCTCTTCCTTTTCCCAGCTTCCTCCCTCCTTCCAACTCTGCTCTTCCTTTCCCCCACAACCTTCCCTCCTTTTCTCTCTCTCTCTCTGCTCTGCCCTTCCCGCAACCCCCACTGTGTGCTAGGTCATTAATTGTCCTCATATCATAATTGAGTACATAGGATTCTTGCTTCTCCATTCTTGTGATGCTTTACTAAGAACAATGTGTTCCACTTCCATCCAGGTTAATACAAAAAATGTAAAGTCTCCATCTTTTTTAATGGCTGAATAGTATTTGATGTTATACATATACCACAGCTTGTTAATCACTCCTGGGTTAGTGGGCATTTAGGCTGTTTCCACATTTTGGCAATTGTAAATTGAGCTGCAATAAACAGTCTAGTGCAAATTTCCTGGTGGTAAAAGGATTATTTTTTTCTTCTGGGTAGATGCCCAGTAATGGGATTGCAGGATCAAATGGGAGGTATAGTTTGAGTTCTCTGAGGGTTCTCCATACTTCCTTCCAAAATGGTTGTATTAGTTTGCAGTCCCACCAGCAGTGTAAAAGTGTTCCTTTCTCTCCACATCCATGCATCTGCAGTTTTGAGATTTTGTGATGTGGGCCATTCCCCCTGGGGGTAGATGACTCAGGGTGGTTTTGATTTGCATTTCTTTAATAATTAGGGATGATGAGTATTTTTTCATATGTTTGCTAGCTATTGATCTGTCTTCTTTAGAGAAGGTTCTATTCATGTCTCTTGCCCATTGATATACAGGATTGTTGGCTTTTTGCATGTGGATTAATTTGAGTTCTCTATAAATACTAGTTATCAAGCTTTTGTCTGATTCAAAATATGCAAATATCCTTTCCCATTTTGTAGGTTGTCTCTTTGCTTTGGTTGTACAAAGCATATTTTCTCTATCTCTTAGCTCTACAGAAACTTTTCAGTTTAATTAAGTTCCACTTGTTTATTTTTGTTGTTGCTGCAATTTCCACGTAAGTCTTCTTCATAAAGTTTTTCCCCAGGCCAATATCTTCAAGTAATTTTCCTATGCTTTCTTTGAGGATTTTTATCATTCCATGCCTTAAATTTAGATCTTTTATCCATCTTGAATCAATTACTGTGAGTGGAGAAAGGTGCAGGTTCAGTTTCAATCTCCTACATGTGGATGTCCAGTTCTTCTAGCATCATTTATTCAATAGAGATTCTTTCCCCCAGTGTATGTTCTTGTTTGGTTTGTGGAAGATTAGGTGGCTGTAAGATGTTAGTTTCGTTTCCTGGTTTTCTATTCGATTCCAAATGTCTATGTCTCTATTTTTGTGCCAGTACCATACTGTTTTGACCACGATAGCCCTGTAGTACAGCCTAAAGTCTGGTAGGCTGATGCTCCAGCTTTGTTTTTATTACTAGAACTGCCTTGCTCTACAGGGTTTTTTATGGTTCCATACAAAATGAAGAATTATTTTTTCCAAGTCTTGAAAGCGGGATGGTGGTATTTTAATAAGGATGGCATTGAATCAGTAGATTGCTTTGGGAAGTAGAGACAATTTAACAATGTTGATTTTTCCCACCATGAGCATGGTATGTTCTTCCATTTGTTAATATTCTCTGCTATTTCTTTTCTTAGGGTTTCATAATTTTCTTTATACAGGTCCTTCACCTCTTTTGTTAGGTATATTCCTAGGTATTTCATTTTCTTTGAAACTATGGTGAAGGGAGTTGTGTCCTTAATTAGCTTCTCATCTTGGCTGTTACTGGGTATACAAAGGCTACTGACTTGTGGACATTGATTTTATATTCTAAGACCTTACTGTATTTTTTTTTTGACTTCTAGGAGTCTTGTGCTTGAGTCTTTGGGGTTCTCTAAGTATAAGATCACATCATCAGCCAAGAGGGAGAGTTCGACCTCCTCTGCTCCCATTTGGATGTCCTTTATTTCCTTCTCTTGCCTAATTGTATTGGCTAGAACTTCCAGCACTGTGCTGAATAGTAGTAGCAAGAGAAGACAACCTTATCTGGTTCCAGTTCTAAGAGGAAAAGCTTTCAGTTTCACTCCATTCATTAAAATATTAGCTGTGGGTTTGTCATAGATAGTTTCGATCAGTTTAAGCACTGTGCCACCTATGCCTATACTCTTCAGTGTTCTAATTAGAAAAGGATGCTGGATTTTATCAAATGCTTTTTCTGCTTCTATTGAAAAGATTATATGGTCTTTGTTTTGCTTCTGTTGATATAGTGAATAAAGTTTATGGACTTGTGCATGTTAAACCAGCCTTGCATCCCTGGGATAAAACCTATTTGATCATGATGTATGACTTTTTTGATAATAAGCTGTAATCTATTGGCTAGGATTTTGTTGAGAATTTTTGCATCCATATTCATTAGTGAAATTGGTCTGAAATTCTCTTTTTTAGTTGGGTCTTTTCCTGGTTTTGGAATCAGGGTGATGTTTGCTTCATAGAATGTGTTGGGGAAGATTCCTTCCTCCTCAATTTTTTGAAATAATTTCTGCAGTATGGGAATAAGCTCTTCCTTGAAGGTTTGATAGGATTCTGGTGTGAAGCCATCTGAACCAGGGCATTTTTTTGTTAGGATACTTTTTATTGTTTCTTTGATCTCAGTGCTTGAAATTTGTCTGTTCAGGAGATCTATTTCTTCCTGGCTAAATCTAGGGAGAGGGTGTGATTCCAAATTTTGATCCATTTCCTTTACATTGTCAAATTTCTGGGCATAGAGTTTCTGGTAGTATTCAGAGATGCTCTCTTGTATCTCTGTGGCATCTGTTGTTATTTCACCTTTCTCAATTTTGATTGAGATTACTAGAGACTTTACTTTTTCATTTCTAGTTAGTCTAGCCAAAGGTTTATCTATTTATTTGTTTTTTCAAAAAACCAACTCCTTGTTTCATTAATTTTCTGAATGATTCTTTTGTTTTCAATTTCATTTATCTATTATTTAATTTTGGATATTTCTTTTTTTCTGATGGTTTTAGGCTTAGAGTGTTCTTCTTTTTCCAATTCCATTAAGATGGCTTGTGAGTTTGCTGATGTGCTCTCTTTCTGTCTTTTGGATGTAGGCAACTAAAGCGATAAATTTTCCTCTCAGGACTGCTCTTGCTATATCCCACAGGTTTTGGTAGCTTGTGTCTTCATTGTTGTTATGGTCAAGGAAGTTAATGATTTCCTCTTTTGTTTCTTCCTGCACCCAACTGTCATTCAGCATAAGGTTGTTTAATTTCTATGCCTTCGTGTGGGGGTGAATATTTTTGTTGGAGTTGAGTTCCACCTTTAGTGCCTTAGGGTCTGAGAAGATATAAGGTAAAATTTCAATTATTTTTATTCTGTTGTTTTGTGTCCTAGAATATGATCAATTTTGGAGAATGTTCCATGGGCTGATGAAAAGAATGTATATTCTTTAGCTATATATGTCTATCAAGCACAGTTGTTCTAGTGTCTCATTTAAATCCCTTATATCTTGGTTTAATTTCTGTTTAGAGGATCCATCCAGCTCTGTGAGAGGAGTATTAAAGTCCCCTATTGTTATGGTGTTATAGGATATCATATTGCTCAGATTAATTAAGGTCTGTTTCAAGAATCTGGGAGCATTCAAGTTGGGTTCATAAATATTTAGAATTGAAATGTCTTCTTGTTGTATTTTTCCCTTGACCAATATGAAGTGTCCATCTTTGTCTTTTTTGACTAGTTGCTTTAAATCCACTTGTATCTGAAAATAAGACTGCAACCCTTCTTTTCTTCTGAATGCCATTTGCCTGAAAAATTGTCTTCCAACCCTTAATTCTGAGTTTTAATTTGTATTTTGGTGTGTTTCCTGCAGACAGCAAATGCATGGCTTGTGTTTTTTAATCCAGTCAGGCAGTCTATGCCTCCTTAGTGGAATATTCAAGCCATTAACATTTATTGAGATAATTGATAAGTGTGGTAGCATTCTTTTCATTTTACTTTGTGAAAATCCATTGCTTAGTTTTACCTTTTGCATCACTGTGAAATTTAGGTTGTGTCCTTTACGAGTGCTTACCTTGTTGGTGGTCCATTGTGATGGTCAGCGTGTAGAACAAGTTGAAGTATCTCCTGTAGAGCTGGTCTTATTGTGGAAATTTTCCTCAATGTTCGCAGATCAGTAAAAGATTTGATTTCTCCATCAATTTTATTTTATTTTGTTATTTTTTTTTTTTTTTAGAGACAGAGTCTCACTTTATCACCCTCCATAGAGTGCTGTGGCCTCACAACTCACAGCAACCTTCAGTTCTTGGGCTTCGGTGATTCTCTTGCCTCAGCCTCCCAAGTAGCTGGGACTACAGATGCCCACAACACCTGGGTATTTTTTTGTTGCAGTTTGGCTGGGGGCCAGGTTCGAACCCCGCCACCCTCGTTATATGGGGCCTGTGTCCTACTCACTGAGTCACAGGCACCGCCCTCTCAGTCAATTTTAAAGCTTGGCTTAGCAGGATATAGAATTAGAGGCTAGAAATTGTTTTGTTTAAGTACATTAAAGGTAGATGACCACTGTCTTCTAGCTTGAAAAGTTTCATTAGAGAAGTCTGAAGTCACTGTGATGGATTTACCCCTGTAGGTCAATGGGCACTTACTCCTAGCAGCTTGCAGAATCTTTTCTTTTGTCTTGACTTTGGACAGGCTCATCACAATGTGTCTTGGAGAAGCTCTATTTGAGTTGAGGCAACCTGGGATCTGGTAACCCTCTGAAAGGAGTGTGTCAGAATCTTTGGTGATATTTGGGAAATTTTCATTTATAATATTCTCTAATATGGCTTCCATTCCTCTGGGGCATTCTTCTTCCCCTTCTGGGATACCTATAACTCGTATGTTTGAACGCTTCATAAAGTCCCATATTCAGTGAACATTCTGCTTTCTCTCTTTTTTTCTGCCTCTTCAACTATCTGAGTTATCTCAAGAGCTTTGGGCTCTACCTTTGAGATTTTTTCTTCTGCATGGTCTATTCTGTTGTTGATACTTTCTATTGCATTACTAAGTTCCCTAATTGACTGCTTCAATTCCTTCACCTCTGCCATATCCTTTCTATATTCTTCATATCGTTCATCTCTTATTTGATTCTGTTTTTGGATTTCCTTTTGGTTATTTTCCACTTTCTCAGCAATTTCCTTTGTTGTTTTCATCATCTGTATTTTAAATTCCCCTTCTATAATTTCTAACATTTCTTTATAGGTGGAATCCTCTGTAGTAGCTACCTCACAGTCCTTTGAGGGGGGGATACTCTAGACTGGTTTTTCATGTTGCCAGGATTTTTCTGCTGATTCTTCCTCATGAGTGTTTTCTTTTATCTGTTTCCTTGCCTTAATTTTCCTTTCACTTCCTTTTGCTCTTTTAAGTTACTGTGCCTATGGCCTAAGGTTTTGATCCAACAAGTATTGATGGATACTGGTTTCAGACTGTTTTTCAGGTCTGAGTGTTTCAACTCATGTTCTTGAAGTACGGAAACAATCCAAAAGAGACATTGAATCATTTTAATTCACAGAAAGTGACAAAAATCCATCTATTCCAAAGAAGATTTTTGTTTTATCTTCAAGATGCAGAAATACCTCCCCCAGCAACGACTACGGCAGCAATTCTCATCAGGTTGCCAGAGGTGCAGGACCCAGGTGGGTGCCAGAGCTGGGAGACCCTGGTGCCCAGCTCACGGAAGGGTTAGGCGAGTGCATTAGGCCCACTCCCAGCAGCACAGCCAAGACTAGGACAGTTGGCTTGGACTTCTGCCCCAGCAATTTACTGAATTTTTTTTTTAATTAACCCTATAGTGTTCAAGGGTTGAGACATCCTCTTCAGGAGAAAAAAAAAATTCTATCAAAATACTACTATTTACATTGGCAATACACCAGGTTACACCAGGGCTTTAAGGGAGATGTACAAGAAGATTAACATTGTCTTCATGCCTGCTAACACAACATCCATACTGTACCGTATGGACCAAGGAATAATTTCAACTTTCAAGTCTTAATATTTAAGAACTATATATGTTAGTTGTATACATAGTTGCTATAGATAGTAACTCCCAGGATGAATCTGGGCACAGTGAGTTGAAAACCTTGTGGAAAGGATCCACCACACTCGATGCCATTAAGAACAGTCATGATTCATGGGAAGAGGTCAATATATCAACATTAACAGGAGTTTGGAAGAAGTTGAATGCAACCCTCATGGATGAATTTGAGGGTTCAATATTTCACTAGAAAAAGTCTCTAAAGATATGGTGCAAATAGCAAAAGAACTAGAATTAAATGTAGAGTCTAAAAATGTGACCAAATTGCTGTAATCCTATTATCAAATTTGAATATATGAGTGGTTCCTTCCCATGGATGAGCAAAGAAAGTGGTTACTTGAGATAAAATCTACTCCTGGTGATGATACAGTGAAAATTGTTAATACCAAAATATTTAGAACATTCCATAAACTTAGGTTGTAAAGCAGTGGCAGCATTTGAGAGGATTTTGATAAAAGTTCTACTGTGGGTAAAATGCTACAAAACAGCATTGCATACTACAGGGGAATCTTTTGTGAAAGTAACAGTCAATTGATAGAGAAAACTTCATTATTTTCTTATTTTAAGGAATTGCCACAGCCACCCCAAGTCATTAACCACCACCCTGATAAGTCAGCAGCCATTAACATTGAAATAAGACCCTCCTCCACTGGCAAAAAAACCCACCATTCTCTGAAGCTCAGATAATTGTTAGCATTTTTTAGCAGCAAGAATTTTTAATTAAGGTATGTAAATTTTTTTTAAATATAATGCTATTGCAGACTTGATAGACTACAAAATGTTATAAGTATAACTTTCATAAGCATTGGCAAACCAAAACATTTGACTCATTGTATTGTGATATTCACCTTATTGTGTGGTCTGGAATAAAGTTTGCCTTATCTCAGTGACATGACTGTATGTGTGTACATATATATATTAATATAGCATACATGTCTCATATACATGACGTTGGTTCCATTTCTCTGAAAAATCCCGATTTGTATATATGCTTCATTTTATTTAGTCTCAGGAATTTTGTTCCCTCAAAAGCATGCAAGCAAATATATAATAAAGAAAATCATGAACAGAAAATGTTATGCTAAGACTATGGAGAGAACAACACCTCCTGAACCTTGTAATTCACAGATGAATTGTGATGCTATAACTTCAGGAGACTAATCATGTTATTTTCTGATTTATATTCAGAAGCTATAGCTCTAAATGATCACTGCCGAAATTAAGTTGTTATATCTTTCTATAAATTAGTTCTAAGGATGTAAAACAAACATATCATGTGCCTTTAAGCAAAATCAAAGTAGTGTTTATAAACTATCAACAAAGTAGACTTTCCAAGTAACTCAAATTCCAACATTTGGTAGTGTAAATACATTTTCTATAGTCATTATAGTCATTGAAAGGATCTCATTGAAAGAATCTGAGATGCAGATAAGTGTATGAGACACATCAAAAATGTACTTTTATGGGTAGAATTTAGGCTTACCCAGCTTATCTTTAAAAACAAAAAAGCAGAGAAAGAAGCAACCATTTTTAAATGAATTATTATTTTCATATTTGAGGATTTATTGAACTATAATGAATTAATTCAATTTAGATGTTGTATATAATTCATATTTATATTAGGTATTTATTTCACTTTTTTAAAAGTATACACCATTCAAAAATCAAATAAAAGAAAGATTATTGGTGCTATTCAACAAAAAATATTTACAAGTCATGTTCCACTTGAAATATATCCATTAAATCAGTCACTATGTGTGGGTAGGCATCTTATAAAATTAAGTGTACCCCCTACTACATTAGGTATTATATAATGCCTTTCATAAAACCTTTTTAAAATGTAATTGGAAATTCATCTACCAAAAGATACTGAGCACTCAGCCCAAATGAGAACATAATTTTTTAGTGATATTTTCAAATAAAAGTTTACATCAAGATTTATTAAAAATACCATATTGAAGCAATTTTATTTAAGTTTAAAGTCCAAGTTGAATTCTGTATTTACCCAAAAAGATTTAATTGATAAAAAATGTTTGTAGGAAAATATTGGGAAATAAGAAAACATGATAAGAGTTAGACAATGATCATCTGGAAGATTATCACAAAGCCAGATATCACCAGTTGCCAGTTACAAGTGTATTTTTAGGTTGCATGTGGTGGCTCATGCCTGTAAATCCTAGCATTCTGGGAGGCCAAGGTTAGGGTACTGCTTGAACTTAGGAGCCTGAGCAAAGTGAGATCCCTTTCTCTACTAAAAATAGAAAAATTAGTCAGACATTGTGGGTGGCACATGGCTATAGTCTCAGCTACTCAGGAGGCTGAAATAGAAGAATTTCTTGAAACCAAGACTTTAAGGTCGCTATGAGCTATGCCAAGGCCACGGCACTCTATCCTCAGTGAAAGAGTCAGTCAATGTCTCAAAAACAAAACAAAACAAAATGCACTTTTACAGATGTTAATATCCAAATCCCAGATCATCACCACGGAGTGATTATTTTTCTATAATCATGTTCCTATTAAAAGAATGCAGGTGGAAAAATGTATCTCACTTAATTACATAAAGATCATGTATGTTATTTTCTAGGAGCTCCCATTCTTCTACAAAATACAAAATTTTAAAAAGTCAAACTTAATTGCATACTAACTTTTTAAATTAAATAAGTAGGAGACTATTAGCCTGAGGTTGTCTATCTCCTACTTTGAATTCCTATAAAACACACTGAAATGTAACTTTGCATGAAAACAAAGCCTAATTTTTTCTAACAGTCATATTTCAGCCTATCACAGTCAAGCTTCAGCCAGTCACACGCAGGTATCTAACTGATGAGATCTTATACAAATAAAGCATCATTCCTAAATAAAGTAAATGCCTTATTACACTCTGTCCAAATAGTATAGATGGCGAATTGTAGCTAGTCACGTGATTTCTCTACTTTGCTTTTATACTTGTGTTCAGCCTATAACAGATCACTATTTTGTTCAGATAGACTCTTTTAAATTTAATTTAACTTGTCTAAAGTTTTTATTTTAACAAATTAAAGGGTGGAGAGAACAAGATGGCAGACTAGAGACATCTCCTTACCAGCCACTTGCAGTGAGACAGGGGAGAGAGGATTTCAGACACCTCTGGCTGTAGGAACCTATGCAGAAACATCCCTCTGGGGGCACAGTGAAGCAATAGGGGACTCTAGGAGACAACAAGGAGATCTGGAACTAAGGAAGAACAGCATAGAAAGCAAGTGCCTGGGTAGGGGCAAAGGCCAGCTGGCCCTGCTGCAGAAGACTAGAGACAGAAAAGGTCCGTCCTGCAGTTTTTTGGTTTAGGGCTAAGCTGCTTGGTAGAGCTGCCTTAAGCAAGGTCTTGAGTGAGTAAACTCAAATAGCGTCCAGGAGCTGGGATTGAATATCAGGAGGAATGGAACTCCCATCAGCTTAGCTACTAGCGGAGCCATTATGGGTCAGCCTTGTGGGAGAAACAGTCCACAGGTCCTAATGCACAGCTGGCTATGATGCACCTGCTGAGCCTCAACAACCATACTCGGGGTGAGCTGAACAGTCCCCATACCCCCAGGAAGGCCACTTCATTGTCAGGGGCATTGTTTGGAAGGTCAAGATGTGGCTCCTAAGAAATCTGGTGACAGCTTCAAAATCCCAATCCTGTGGGGACTGAATGCTGGTAAAGCAACCAGCCCCTGATTGCGGGCAAATAAGTCAGGAAGACAGGACAAGGTCACCTCTGCAACCAGACACTGGCTTACAGCCCCCGTCTAATACAGCAAAACCAACATGCATGTTCTCCATCTCCTAACACCAAAGTGCCACCTGGTATCCAGGCAAAAATTAAGAAAAGAAGCAAATATAGATATTCTCAATTTTTTTCCTTAGGTTTTTTTTTTCTTTTTTCTTTTTATTGTTGTTGTTTGTTTTGTTTGGCTTGGGTTCCTCCATTTTTGTTACAGTTTTTCATCCCCTTTTATTCTTTCTTCTTTTCTTATTTCTCTCCTTTTTTTTCTGTCTTTTGGGAGTTTTCTAACAAGAACACTTAAGAATATAGGCATAGGAGGGACATTTCTTAAAATGATTGAAGTCATCAATGACAAACCCACAACTAATATTGTACTGAATCAAGTAAAACTGAGAGTTTTTCCACTTAGAACTGGAACCAGATAAGGATGTCTTCTATCTCCACTGTTATTCAACATAGTGCTGGAATTTCTGGCCAATGCAATCAGGCAAGAGAGGGATATAAAGGGCATCCAAATGGGAGCAGAGGAGGTCAAATTCTTGCTCTTTGCTGAAGATACGATCTTATTCTTAGAGAACTCCAGAGACTCAACAACACTCCTGGAAGTGATCAAGAAATACAGTAACATCTCAGGGTATAAAATCAATGTCTACAAATCAGTAGCCTTTATATATGCCAATAATAGCCAAGATAAGAAGGTAATCAAGGACATAATCCCTTTCACAGTAGCTTCAAAGACAAGGAATTGCCTAGGAATATACCTAACAAAAGAGGTGAAGGACCTCTACAAAGAGTATAATGAAAACCTAAGAAAAGAAATAGCAGAATGCATTAACAAATGGAAGAACACACCATGGTGTTGGCCAGGAAGAATCAACATTGTTAAAATGTCTATACTATGCAATGCGATCTACAGATTCAGTGCAACCACTATTAAAATACCAAAATCATACTTTGAAGAACTGGAAAATACAGTTCTTCACTACATAGAGAACCAGAAAAAGACCTGTATCTCCAAGGCAATTTTTAGTAATAAAAATAAAGCTAGAAGTATCACTCTAGTAGGCTTTATGTTACAAATCCACAATGATCAAAACAGCATGGTTTTAGCACAAAACCATGACACAGACATATGGAACTGAATAATAAACCAAGAGGTGAAACCAGTCTCCTATACTCATTCGATCTTTAATAAACCAAACAAAACCATATACTGGGGAAAAGAATCCCTATTCAATAAACAGTGCTGGGACAATTGGATAACCACATGTAAAAGATTGAAATTGGACCCACACCTTTCACCACTTACAAAAATTAACTCAAGATGAATAAAAGATTTAAATCTGAGACACAAAATGATAAAAATCTTAGAAACATGAGAAAAACTCTTGAGGATGTCAGCCTTGGGAGAGATTTTATGAAGAAGACTTCAGTGGCAACCACCACAACAAAAATAAACAAAGGGTACTTAATTAAACTGAATAGCTTCTGTACAGCTAAGGAAACAACAACTGGATCAAATAGACAACCTTCAGAATGGGAAAAGATATTTGCATGTTATGAATCTGATGAAGGCTTGATAACTAGAACCTATAGAGAATTCAAATTAATCAACAAAAAAAACCCCAACAATCCCATATGTCACTGGGCAAGAGACATGAACAGCCCCTCTTCTAAGGAAGACAGATGAATGGTTAACAAACAAATGAAAAAATGCTCATCATCCCTATTCATCAGAGAAATGCAAATCAAAACCACCCTGAGATACCACCTAACCCCAGCGAGAACAGCCTACTTCACAAAGTCCTAAAGTTGCAGATGCTGGCATGGATGT
The DNA here is from genome assembly GCF_027406575.1 of Nycticebus coucang. NCBI lineage: Eukaryota > Metazoa > Chordata > Mammalia > Primates > Lorisidae > Nycticebus > Nycticebus coucang. The sequence continues at coordinate 73,342,335 of NC_069784.1, read as the reverse complement.
GAAGAGAGGGGAACACTTTTACACTATTGGTGGGTCTGTAAACTAATAACTAAAACAGCCTCTTTGAAAAGAAGTATGGAAAATCCTCAAAGAACTCAAATTAGATCTCCCATTTGTTCCTGCAATCCCATTACTAAGCATCTACCCAGAAGAATAAAAATCATTTTATCATAAGGACATTTGCACTAAATTGTTTATTACAGCTCAACTTACAATTACAAAGATATGGACACAACATAAATGCCCACCAACCTAGGAATACAGTAGAAAACACAACAAAATGAAAAGGAAAATTCTTAAGTGATTCTTGAAATAGAAGTTTAGAATAAATTAAAAAGTAGAGTATAGAACTCCACAACTCAACAGAGGGTTACAGTTTGGGAACTGGAAAATCCACCAAAAGTGTTCTAATAGTGAAAAATGTATTCATCAAATGATAGAAAGAATTTCAGTGAAAGTAAAAAACAAGATTCATCGACGTATGTGACTCTTCATAGGAATTGTGGTCCTCGTGAGAAAGCTTGCACTCATGATGAAGAGTGGCTGAAGACCCTATCATCACAAGCAAAGACTGATAAAATAATTTTAAGAATTGCTTTTTTTCTTTTTTCATAATGAGTGGAAGTGGATTACCTGCTAAGCAAAAGCATTTTCTTCACAATTGAAGAAGATCCATAGGAAATAAACTGATTTGGCTCAATGAAACCCAAATCAGATTATACTGAAGTAAACACCTCTGGGAACCTATACATTTCCAAAGAGACTGTGAACATTATTAGAGCCACTGAGAAAGATGGGCCCTTCCAGGCTGTGGCCACGTTGCAGGCCTGGTAGTTAAGTTGGGCCTTTTCTATCTTTCTTTAAACCCTAGGTAGTTAAGTTGGGCTTTTTCTATCTTTCTTTAAACCCTAGGGCATTAAAGGACAAATAGAAGGACTTCCCACACATGAACTGGTACTTCAATAAAAATGTCTGGGGTCACCACACAACACTTTTTCAGACTAATTTCTTAAGTATTGTGAGCTGAAAGTAGAACAATTATGTTGCTTTACTGATTAATTAATTAAAGATTAATTAGAGATTCTGTTCATCAAAGATACCAGAGAGGGCCAGCTACAGTGTTTGAGTTTAGACATTTAAGTTGAGGTCATGTTGTTTATTTCCATGGTAGATGGTATTTCTTAAAGCTTAATAAATCATTTAATTTCTTCATTTTTAAAATCACTAAAGATCTATTTAAATTTTTAGAATTCAACATATTCTTTTAGAATACATATAGAGTAAGTAAATAAATAATATATACAATATGTACTTAAAATATTTGCCTTAACATACTATCCTCTCACATATGAAGATATTTCATATTACCTTCTAAAAGTACTATCTTACTATTTACTAGTCCAAATAATGCTAACCTCACATACAGTTTTCTTATTTTTTCATAGCTAAATACTTCTGAATTTTCTAAGTTCTTCTAAGTTAATCTTCCCTTACAACATTATTTCAACCACTGATTTGCTTAAACAATTTATCTCTTTAGAAAATACAGAAAACAATTTTATCCTGATCTTTAGCTACTATATCTAAAATATTTAGAAGTTGAAAAGTTTTAATACAGCTTTTTACTGAAGAGGTTAATATCACAGTTAAATCCTGAATAACACAAGTTTGGAAACAGAAATCTTTAATAAATACATCGGAAAGTTTTCTGGAGATTTTTGAACCATTTGGAAAAACCTGCAGAGGAACCACATAACTTAGAAATATTGAAAAAAATAAGAAAAGTAAATGTTATGAATGAATAAAAGATGTATAGATACTAATCTATTTTACCATTTACTACCATAAAATATACAGAACTTTACTATAAAAAGTTGCAAATACAGGGCAGCTCCTGTGGCTCAGTGGGTGGGGTACCAACCCCATATACCAAAGGTGGTGGGTTCGAACCCAGCCCAGCCAAACTGCAACAAAAAAATAGCCAGGCATTCTGGCAGGTGCCTGTAGTCCCAGCTACTCTGGAGGCTGAGGCAAGAAAATCACCTAAGCCCAGGAGTTGGAGGTTGCTATGAGTTGTGACACCATGGCACTCTACCAAGGGCAATAAAGTGAGACTCTGTCTCTAAAAACAAAACAAAACAAAGTTGGAAATATATCAAAATTTATACAAACACAAACCTTACGTGGTATCATTTGCAGTCAAGAGAAATACAAACAAAAGTAAAAATGCAGTATTATATCAGAACTGCATAAAATGAACTACAGTACATATTGTACTAGTGTGATAATTTCATAACCTTTTCCTGTTGCTATTGCAATGAGCTCATTTGTTGCCAGTACCTGCTCAAAACGCTGTGTGATGCTAACCATCTCCTAGTGAGCAGTTTGTCTCTCCACTAAAATGCTTATAGAGGTAAAAAGCAGTCTTTTATGGTTCCTGCTTATTTTCATCATGTTTAGTGCAATAGGTAAACCTGGGATAACACCATCAGACCCATATGAAGTCTGGTGACACTGGAAGTGCTCCCAAGAAGCCAAAAAAAGCCATGACATTACAGGAAAACATTGACTTGCTTGATATGTACCATAGACTGATGTCTACCTGCCATTTCAAGATGCATGAATCCAGCATTAGGACCACTATACAAAAAGAAAAAGAAATTCATAAAGCCATCACTGCAGCTAAGTCAGCAGGTGCAAAAACCTTATACTTTTTGCCTAGAACCTTTTTGTCTCATATTGAAAATGCAGCTTTTTATTGGATGGCATAAGAAAGGTATACCTATATAACTGTATTATTATTTGAGAAAAAGCAAAGTCATTATAGGGTAACTTAAAGCAAAAGAAGGGGAGGAATCCAAGCTTTGAGAATTCAATGCCAGTAAAGGACAGTTTGATAATTTTGGAAAGTCAAGATAACAAGTGAAGCAACAAGTGAAGTGATTGAAAGGGAACAAACAAGTTCTCAGATCTCATTAATAAAATCATCGAGGAGAAATACAGTATCTGCCTGTATAGGCTTTTAATACAGATGAAAGTGCCCTATTCTGTCCTCCTCCTCCTCTTTCTTCTCCTCTTTCTCCTTCCTCTTCCTTCCTCCTTCTTTCTTTTCTCTTTTTCTTTCTTTCTTTCTTTCCTTTTTTTTAGACAGAGTCTTCCTCTGTCACCTGTGCTACACAGGGCAGGGGTGGTGTCATCATAGCTCACTGCAACTTCAAACTCCTGTAATAACCAACCCAGCAAAAAGACCCCTAAAGGCCCCTAACTTTCTCAGCCTGAGTCCCCACACGTCTCAACCCCACTCCCCTTGGGTTAATTCCTCAAACAGGTTTTAGAATAGAACAAGGAAGTTCCCTGAGTTCCCAAGAACTCCTAGCAATAGGTAAAACAATGGGAAAGCTTACCCCCATAGAACAGGGAAGTTCTCCCGGTTACCCCAACTCCCTAGCCATAGGTAAAACAATGGTGAAAAGCTTATTCAAACTTAGTTTCCCAGGCCAAGTTTGTCCCCATGCCAGCTGAACCCCCTGACTCGCTGTAACCCCACCCTCGTGCCAATCTTCACCCTGAGCCAATTCTGTAACCCCACCCCTGGGCTAATTAACTGCCACGTTCTGCTTCTGTTTTTGCTTGGCTTACCACATAGCACAAAAAAAGTATAAAAGGCAACCTGCTATTCTCTTCAGGGCCATTGGCCCTTTGGGTGGCGGCCCGCCTGCGCAGGTGTAATAACTCACCATCTGATTTATACCTGAAGTGGGGTCCGAGTTTTTCTTCCAGGTGGCAGTGCCTACAACACTCCTGGGCTCTATCGATCCTCCTGCCTCAGCCTCCCAAGTAAGTGGGACAACAGGCATGCACCACCACCTGTGGGTCATTTTTCTAATTTTTTAGAGGCAAAAAGGTCTCCCTCTTGCTCAGTCTGGTCTCAAACTCCTGACCTCAAGTCATCCTACTGCCTGGCTTCCCAAAGCGCTTCCCACTTTTCAGGTGTCTACACTGAAAGTGGAAAAGAAGCTAGCATCAGTGTTGGAAGGCAGGAAGGGACATCTGGTCAACAGCAGACTATTAGTAAGTTTAGGGGGAGTCAAAAGTCATATGTAGATTTTCAACTGCAAGCTGGGGGAGGGTTGGTGCCCCTAACCTTGTATTGTTCAAAAGTCAACTATGTTTTCTTTAAAAAGTTAAAATTTTTCTTCACTTTTAAATGTACTATATTCCTCCTAAAGCTCCATTTCTGTTCACAATATACTTCTTACACATTTCTCTCTCTCCCTTTGGCATCCCGAAGAATAAATGGAGTATGATGAAACAAATGTCTTTTCCCCCCTCTACTGGGGGACATGAGTCATTCAGGAACAATGGCTTGCTACACTAGTAATGGTGGAATAATATACGTTTCTAAAAACTTAACAATTCCCTATTGTTACAAATAAATAACCCCAGTTAGAGGGAAAGGAAACTGCCCATTAGCCTATAAAGGTCATGTTTTATTAATAAAATTCTGGGTTTTGTTTGGGTTTTTATTTGGGTATTGTTAGGACAGAGTTCATTTATGTTTGTGTCTTTATTTCTTTTTCCTTTTGTGTCTTTTTATTCTTATTTTTGTGTCTTTTTTTACTTATAAGTTTACATCTTTTAGGATTAAATTGCCTGACGGTACAACTGCAAAAATAAAGAATTTAGCTGTAATACATAAAACACAGCAGCAGCCATCAGAACATATCACAGGACCAGGCAGCACTTCTAAAGACACCCCCAAATTCAATAAGTTGGATTTTTCTGCCAAGAATGATCAGAGCCTTCATCAAACTCCAGAGGTCGTCTCACCAGATAATGAACCTCAGAATTAATTTCCATAATTGTACCTACCCTGATTTCTCCATATAGAAAAAAGACCTAAATTGTTTAGGAATTTATAAATCATAATACCTTAAAAATACCTGGAAACAAACAACACTAAATGCACTAGCACTATCAAATATCTACTGAATATGATACTGACATTAAAAGTGCACAGTCTCACAGGTACCTCAGCTCTTAAAGCAATGCAAGGCTCTGTCTTCTCACTTTAATGAATGGGGATGATGGGGCAAGATAGGGGATTCTTTATATAGTTTGGTGATGAAAATGACAGCCTGTGAGACAGAGGGGCCACACACAGATTTTTAAAACTGGAAATACAGTTTATATTATATTTGCCAGGCAGATATATTGATTATCTCTTTTCAAGGAGAGGAACATTTCTCTGGGAAACCACAGGCTAGCCAAGCTTTTCCGGTGAGGAAAGAGAAACATACTAACTGGTGCAATGACACCAGTGCCACCACCCTGCACAGGCTTTGCACATTACAGTCTACAGGGTACTTTCCAACTCACACACTCACTGTATCCTCGGGCTCATCACATCCCCTCCGTGAAATAGTTAGTATTTCATTATGCAGAAGAAAACTGAGGCTCAGAGGCACCACTTTCTTCTGAAAGACCAACACACACAAGAAGATAATTTTGCTTATGCTTCCACACCGTATTCCCACGGCCTATTTCATACTGATGTTCAGTGTGGCCTAGCTGTTCTGCAGCTGGAGACTATACCCCCTTCCAAGGCACCATGCTACCTCGACACAGCACAGTGTAGTGGGTAAAGAATGGTTCCACTAATTCTTGATTAATCATAACCTTTGGCAGATTATTTTGAATTCCAGTTCCCACAGTAGTGCAATCTTTATAGTAGCAATCTTAAAAATATCAATAGCTTTGAAAATTAAATGAAAACGCTGTTTTGAAACTGTGCTGAAAATTATAACATGCTACATAAAATTTCATCCATTCAATTGATCAGCTGAAAATATTTAAGTGCCTGTGTCTCAGGTACTGTGTATACAAATATGGTTTCTCTCCTCTGAATGTTGGATTACAGTTACTGGTATGTAAGATGATTAGTAGTGATCTTAGGCTGATTGGTATGCTGAAATAGAAGTCTGCATTAAAGTAGAATTTTCATAAAAGCAAGTCCAGAAGCAAATTGAGCAACATAAAGAGCACAAAATGTGTAAAAAGATATTTTCATCTATTTACCCATGGGGTTGATGATTATGGTACTGTGCCTTCTTTCAGATGCACAGAAAAAGAAGTACCATCACAAACCACATAATTATGTTCTATTCAGTGACAGACCATGTATGTATAAGACAGTGGTCCTATAAGATTAGGATATGAAATTTTTACTGTATCTTTTCTATGTTTAAGATATGTTTGGATATACAAGCACTTAATGTGTTATAATTGCTCACAGCATTCAGTACAATAACATGCTATCTAGATTTGTGGCTTAGGAACAATAGGGTATAATGAGGTAGCTTACGTGTGTAGGATGTAATATACCATCTAGGTTTGTGTAAGTACACTCTACAATGTTCGCACCATGATGAAATCACTAAGGAAATATAGATCAGAACATATTCCCTATCATTAAGTGACACATCGCTGTAGCTGTAGTGAACTTGTACATGATTCATACACAAGCTACAAATATGGCTAACTGATTGAAAAATATTAATAATATCTGTGGGAAAAGTTTAAAGGACCAGTCTTTTTAACATAAAACAAAGAAAAATCAAAAGAAGCTTAATAAGAGTTGTCAGGTGCATTCAGTTATGTAACTTTTGCTTCTTTCTGTCTCCACTGAGGACAAATACTCAGGTTGAAGCATAAGGTAGGGTTAGAATTGTGGAGGGAAAGTTCTATTGCAAGAGTTTTTAAATTACTGGTTACCCCCTCCCTCAGTAAAAATGTTCTTTAATTTTTTTAAACAATAGGTGACATTTTTTGTGCCCAAAATTGTATGAATATAGGAAAATAAACGTAATGACTCACAAGGTTGAGCAAGACCTACCATTTTTGGTTGGTGTTCATTTCCTTACAGTTAAGTGAAGGGATTTATTGCCTCGCATTTAAATGTATTCTGAAAGAAAATGGGACTGGGAACAAGGAGTTGGGTTTAACAACTATCTTCTTCTTATGAAAGAACACCAGGTGGAAATTAGGCAATTGTCCTACTTTTCCTCAGAGGCCAGTGCCACAGGAGCTGCCTTAACTAAGAACATGGATGATTTGCGTTAGATAATTCCTAAATACTGGGCAGAAAAGAGCAAAGCAGGTCAGCAAGCATATGTTTACCAGTAGCAGGGTTGGAAGACTGGGAACAGAACCAAGTGGGCTTTATTCTGATGGGGGACATTTCTATTCTAAAAATGTTATATAACTTTGTAAGGTTAAAAATGGAATCTACTTTGAGTACATTTTCTACAATGTCAACTCAGTATCATGGATTTAATTTTTTTCCTTTTTTATAATTCTTCTGGAAAATAGAGATATAGAACAACTCCTCCCCAAACTCACCCACTGATCATCAGAGAATTCTACCACTTGATTGCTGCAGTATACAATAAAATATTTCAGATATTCAAACTATATCTACTATGCGCTCATAATGTCTATCAGCAGTTATTGGATAATTATTATGCAGGAATTCCATTTAGATTCTATTTATTTATCTCCTACTTTTTTTTTTTTTTGAGATGGAGTCCTTTGTTGCCCTTAGTAGAGTGCCATGGTGTCACAGCTCACAGCAACCTCAAACTTTTGGCTCAAGTGATTCTCTTGCCTCAAGTAGCTGGGACTACAGGTGCCCGCCACAACACCTGGCTATTTTTTGTTGCAGTTGTCATTGTTGTTTAGCTGGTCTGGGCCAGATTTGAACCCGCCAGCCTCAGGGTATGTGGTTGGCACCATAACCACTGTGCTTCCGGGGCCGTGCCTCCTACCTCTTCTTTATTTTATTTTATTTTTGAGACAGAGCCTCTGGTTGTCACCCTGGGTAGAGTACTGTGGTGTTACAGCTCACAGCAACCTCTGACTCCTGGGCTTAAGAGTAAGTGATTCTCTGCCTCAGCCTCTCACATAGCTGGGACTACAGGCGCCCGCCACAATGCCCAGCAATTTTTTTTTTTTTTTTGGTTGTAGCTGTCATTGTTGTTTAGCAGTCCCAGGCTGGATTCAAACCCGCCAGCTCTGATGTATGTGGCTGGTGCCTTAGCTGCTTGAGCTACAGGCGCCGAGCCCCAACCTCTTTTTAAAAAAGGGTTTGAGATAGTTTTCAACAAAAGACATCATGTTAAGAAAACAAACATTAAAAAATAAGGAAAAGGATAAAAAGAAAACTCAAGTGTAATTTTAAGGGTTTGCTTTATATGCTGTTGTGATTGACTTTCAAACTTGGTTCTTGGAACACAGAGCAAAAAGAGAAATGCAATGTAATAAAGACCTATAATGATTCACAGGGAAGAATCATTCTGATATCTAAGGTAGAGTAGCTTCTTATAATACCAGATTAATGATTTCAACTTTTCTAAAGATAATATGAATATATCTTCAATGAAGGAAATGTAGAGAGTACAAAAAATATTTTAAAAGAAAAAAAGTCAGAAATCCTACCCTTAGAAATAGCCATTTTCATCACTTTATTATATTTCCCATTAAAATCTGTTTTCTGAACAACTATGTAATTTTGAGATATTTGTTCCACTTCATGTGAAACTTTTTAATGACTACATAATGCTGTGTTACATGGATATAGTATATTAACCATTACTTTAATGTTAAGCTATTCAGATTAAGAATTTTTACCACTATAAATAGTGCTTTATTTATTAAACATCTTTGTATATAAATCTTTATCTGCATTACTGAAAATTTCCTTTAAAAGAGATTCCTAAACTTGAAGTATATTGATCAATGGGTATCGACTTTTTAAAGATTCTATATGTGCTTTTCTATTAGAGGCAGGGGTTAGAGGGCTATGCAGCTATACAAGGGAATGCAGAAGATCACTATGAACTCACAGGAAATAACTTCCAGAAAATACTGGTAGATTTTTTTAAAGACAAAGTGCAAAAGTCACATATATGCATTTTTTTTTAATTTTCTTTTCTTTCTTACTACCTAGATTAGATTCATTAGGAAGGTGTTTCTAATCGCCAAATCTAGGAAAATAAGTATAGTAATGAAATATAAGCCATTTTAAAAAATAAAAATTAATGAGTCTATACAGACAGACGCTTTTGGACGGCCAACTGTTAAATGTGAAGGGAGTGCTAGAGTTGAAAATCAGTGTTTTACAAATGTCATAGTAAAGATGGAAACAAGCAGAATAATCAACGGGTGCTATGTCTCAAGAGAATTTTTATGAAGGGTAGAATATTTTTATGGTTTTAAAGTGTTTCCCCACAGGAGAAAAATAATTATGCCATGAAGAAATCAGACCACGCTTGAATAGGTAAACAAAATTAACATTGCCAATGAGGGGCAGATGGACACCCTGTGTCTCCAGATGTGAGACTCTGAGGGGGACACACCAGCACTTAAAAAGAGAATATATGATCAAAATCTAACAAGGAGGAACATCAGACAAATGCAACAATGTAAACTCTTCTGTTAAAGAGGAGCAGTTTATATTCTTTAAATATGTCAAAATCATGAAAGACAAACTAGGGCTGTAGAATGTTCCAGGCTAAAGGAGGCTGAACAGATATGACAACTATAGCAATTGCTGATCTCAGGCTGGATCCTGCTCTGAAGGGGAAGAAATTGATAAAAATAATTTGGGGTCAATTGAAAAAATTATAAAATGAATATTGCATCAACGTTAAATTCACCAAAGCCAACAGCTGTACTGTGGACATGTAAAAAATATTCCCTATTCTTAGGAAATACACACTGACATGATCAGGGTCATGATTTATGTCCCTTATCCTCAAATAGTTCTGTAAGATTATTATAGAGCAAATTAACAGTGGATGGATCTAGGTGAAAGTCGTGCAGATATTCTTTGTACTAGTCACATTCTTGCAGCCTTTCTATAAGCTTGAAATTATTTGCAAATAAAAAGCTAAAAACTAAACAAAGGAAAATGATGTTTGCAATTTGCTCTCCCACCAGCAATTATTGAAGTTACCTCCTTCAGTCTCCCTCATTTCCTCCTTTACAGCAGAGTATTTTTTTTTTGTAATTTGCTATTTTGACAAGAAGAAACAGTATCTTAATGTGAAATTATTTGCTACTGAATGAGGTTCAGATGCTTCCAATTATTTATTAGCGATTTATATTTTTCTTATCTGTAAACATTTATTTTTTTCACTTCCAAGCATTGCTTTCTTAAAAGACTGTCTTTTCAAATAAGCTATATTGAATAATGAACGTCATGAACAAAATCTTCAACCACATTTTCGTAGAAATTCAAAATTAGGCTTTACAGGGCTGTTTCCTTTGACAGATATAATAATATTCAAGGTAAAACTTCATGTAGACAAGAGGGCACGCTACAAGAGGTTAAAGTACATAATTCCCTTCCAGAGAGACTTCGGTTTTCATTCTTTTTAAATACCCATGCACCACAGGTAGATTGCCACTAGGTGGGAGTAGTGTTCAGTGCTGCAGTCTAAGCAGCCAGAACCGCCTCAATTTGCTTACAACTAAAAAGCAGTCATTCATTCATTCCACGAACCTGAGTCTCTTTTCCAGGCTGCTAGTTCTTTGCACCCACTTCCTCATAGATTTAAAGGTGTAAATTGTCGATATTTTCATCAGAACGAGTTTCTTTTTTAAAATTACTTCAACATGTAATATTTGAGCAAACATCAAATATACTTTAAATTTTTTGAACAAACTAGAATCCTATGATACACAATTGATATTTTACCTCATTGATGTCCAATTAGCATCTCATTCTAACGCTATGGACCCCAAATGGAATGTACTATTATTTCATGCCAGACTCTTTAACCTACGATTAAACAATTCCCCCCTTTTGAGTTAGTCATCTGTCTGCATTCTCCCAGTTTAGGAAACAGGCCTCAAAACAAAAAGGATAATCTACACCTCTCTAATGGTTTTACCAATGTTGTTTGCCTCACAGACCTAAAACTTAACTTTCAGATAACAGGTAACAAAAACATAAGAAAAGCATTTATGACCAAGGAAGTAACCCTTTTCCCTTTCTGAAACAGTCCCTTTTTCTCCCACTCAAAAGGAGGCATTTATCTAATTTTATATATATAAAACATTTGTCTTCCTGACATTGCCCCATCCATCAAAAACTTTTTCATTTAAATGTAAATTAAATTATTTACTAATTAACATATCTAGCAGATGACGCCTATGGCGCAAGGAGTAGGGCGCCGGCTCCATATACCAGAGGTGGTGGGTTCAAGCCCGGCCCCGGCCAAAAACTGTAACAACAACAACAAAAAAAAAAAAATATCTGCCAATTACATCACTTAGCAACAGGACACTTTTTAACTAAACAAAGGAATTTAACACTTTTAAAGAATTAGAGTGAATAACAGGAAGTTAGAGCATAGCCAAAAAATTATCTCATCAGACCTTGTGTTATTGGAATTATAATATATGATGTAGACCAAGAAAGTGTCATGAGGCATTAGGCAAATATCAAAACTTAATTTTAATTAACACTTTTGACTTTGAATAAGGCAAGCAGCAAGCAATCTGTGATTTTTCCTTACTACATTTGAAAATTACTTGCTCACACTTACGTCTTTGGGAGCTCTGCCTCCCACCTCCACTATGTGATGTGTATTTAAAAAATAACAAATGCGATTCAGATTTACCCCTCTCCTATTTTGTACAACAAATTTCTATTAAAAACATTATTTGCCTACATGTGCCTGTATTTATGTATGAGCTGATAACAAGTTCTCAGGACAGTTTTCATCCTGGGCCCATTTCCTCTCCTCTATGACATTTTCCCTCCCCATCTCTTGTTCCCACATCATTACCCCTCCTGCCCACCTAAGCCTCAGTTTTCTCTCAACTCTCTGCCCTGCCTGAACCTAAGATCTCGTTATCTCTGACCCCAGACATCCCTAACTTTCTTCCCAGTATCACCTTGTCCCACTAATCTAACTTAACTTCACAGAAACCTGACCCAGAATTCCTATCACGAAGAAATAAAGTCCCATTTCCTTAGAAGGGAATAAGTTTTGTCACCTTCTATTCTCAAGCTTCCTCCTATAATGTTTCCTACCTGCATGTTACAATCCAGCAGTTCCTAACTAACTCAAGATCTCATCTCCAGCAGTTCCTAACTAACCCAAGAAGGGCCTTCACTAAACTCTCCCTTGTCTAGAATGCTTTTCATCCTATACGCCATAGCCTTTTTGCAGATTTCTACTCATTCCTCAAAGCCCATTCAGGTTTTGATTTCTTCCTGAACTCTTCCTTACCCTTCAGACCCAGTGTTCCTTCCTTTTGTTGTTCTGTTATCTTCAATATCTTATCATTACTAAAATATTTATGCATTAAATTAGCCCTTTAATAGTTATATTTTATGCAGGGAGGAACAAGAAAAAGATATACATTACTAAAATATTTATGCATTAAATTAGCCCTTTAATAGTTATATTTTATGCAGGGAGGAACAAGAAAAAGATATGCTTCATCTTTTACTATGCTTTAAGTAATATCAAGCCTAAGGAAAAAAGTCAATACTTTTAAAGCCATTTACAAAAGGGCTGTCAAAGACCTTCATACACATTCTCTCTAATAAATTTTGAGAATTTAGGAAATACTGAGGGAAAATGTTAAATTATTTCAACATAATATTGAAATGTATGTCCAAAATGCAATTCCTATAGATAAAGATATTATAAAACCTTCTATATTTCCCCAAATCTGCTAAGTCTCTAATTCAAGCTTAAAACATTAACATGATATTCTGTGATGAGAAGATTCTATTCAAGGGTATAATATTTTCTATTCATACATAAAAATAGGATGTGCAAAAATACATGGAGTACTGCAGTGAGCATATGTTTATGTGTCTTTGTATGCCAGATTAAAATAAAACATTACCAATATAGTAGGACCTCTCACCCTGGGCCTCTTCTTCGATCACACTTCTCTCTCCCATAGAAATGACACTTTTTTTTATAGTTTTATGGTGTGTCTGTGTGTTACTATGTCTATACACATATAATATATATGTAATATTCACATATAGAGTTATATAAACATAGAGTTTAATCAAATGAGTGCTCTTACTAGGGCTGGGTTTTGACACCATTTTTGAATCATTCTTTAAAAAAAGAAAAGAAAATTCCAAATGCCTGGCACAGTTCTAGAAATTGAAGTATTAGATGGAAATAATAATAGAGTCTCACATCAATTCTTGCTGCATTTATTTAACCCACTATTCTTTTTTGTACCTCTTGTAATGCAGGCATTCTGCTTGGTGCCAGAAAAATAGACAGGAGCAAGGTATGGCCCCAGTCTCGGGAGCTCACAGTCTGAAAGAACATACATAAAAATGTAATCAAGGGCGGCGCCTGTGGCTCAAGGAGTAGGGCGCCGGTCCCATATGCCGGAGGTGGCGGGTTCAAACCCTAGCCCTGGCCAAAAAAAAAAAAAAAAAAATGTAATCAAAATACAACATCATGTGGTAAGGCCAAAGTTAAAGACAAAGGATGGGCAGAGTAGGGAAAAGAGGACCACCAGAATAAAGTATGAAAAGCTCCCTGAAAAGGGCAAAATCTAAGCTGAGTCCTTAAAACTTAGGGAATTTCTAGATGCAATAATTAAAAATTCTAAGATCATTGGTGAATCCTATTGGCTTTCTGATGAAAGTTCAAAATTCTTTTACTAACACAGCTGAAATTTGTCTCTTGAAAAGTTTTTTGAACTGAGAAAATCTTGAGTTTCTCTCAATTTTTAGACCCAATATAATTCCTCATCCACTAAACCCCATTCACCTTTATTCTTAGATGCTTATATACACATAAAAATAACTCTGGTACATTTAAGTATTTAAAATATTATATCTGTGATTGGGAACATAGAGCACACACCTGTTCTTAGAAGTGGTCCTTGCTCCTGTCTATTTAAATTATCTTAGAAATCCACTGTCTACCAATACAACCTATACCAACAACAATAGTTGGCATAGACTATCCTAAAAAATATACCAACCTTCTCTAGAACTGAGGCCAGTTTTCAGCCTCTGTGAACACAGAACTACACAGCCTACTGTGAGGAGGTCTGACTGGCACCAGAGGTTTAGCCTAGCCCTCACCCACAGAAGCCCTACCATACTGCATGGAACCTGTGTTCAGTCCTGAGCTGGAGGTCATCAGACAACACTGAAAGGAAGCTGAGTTCCCACTGACTTTCCAACCCCTAAGTGGTCCAGTCTGAATCTTCTTCACCCTTTAATTCATCATCCTTCAGAACTGCTCTTCTTTCTGGGTTATCCTCAGTAACAAACCAGAAAATAATACTGATCAAATTGTTCTAAAGTATTTGCCTCATTCATAAATTCCTAAATCCATTACACAAAAACCAGTATGTGTGTAATTGTCCTTATTGTAACATTTATCCTTAGATAGACTGACATTGATATAAGCTCCTGGAATCAGACAATAAAACTAGAGCATAAGGCCAGCTTACCAAGAGAAAGCTCAGTGATCATCCTTCATACAGAGATAAGAAAAAAAATTACCATTTCTTCAAACCATTAATCAATGATCCACTAATAAATAGGCATTTCCAGCACTTTTGGATTTATACATTTCTATAGCAGTGAATAAGGACAAAACTTAGAAATCCCTGCCTTTATTGCCACCCCTTTCGATCTTTTCCTTGTCCCCTGGAATTAGAATCTTCTTATAAAGTTTGTGAACAATCAAATCAGCTCTATCTCATGCTTGAAACCTTTCAATGGTTTCCACTGACTTTGCAATGATATAGAAATTCCCTAGTTACAAGCCCTTTCTAGCCTCTCTAGAGTACACTAGCTTCATCCCTTGTCACTCATCTTCATCCCACAGTTGGTTACTGCAACCTAAATTTTCAAGTCCCATGCTTACTCCAGTCTCCAAGCTTTTGTACAACTTTACTCCTTAACACAACATGCTTCCTAACTTTTACATCTTTCAAAATCCAACTTGGATACTCCTCCAAGAAGCCTTTCCTAATCTTGCGTGTAGTAATCACTTCGTTCTCTTCTGTATCCCATATACATAGTATTGTATGGTTGCATTTACCACACGTGTAATATAATTAACTTATATCACTGTCTCCCATACTTCATTACAGTCCCTGTAAGACACGAACTAAAAGTTACATTTTGTGCCCTATGGAATACTATGGCATCTGTAGTACAGTGTCTGACGCATAACAGGGGCTCTTTGTTAACTGAACTGAAAATGCTATTGCATAACCAGTCTACGGAACAGAACATTCTCTTGTATGAGTCATTACAAAAACAGTTTAGTCTCTTTCTAAACTGGCCAGGTTGGCTCTCTTTGCAAAAAGAAACAAACCTGTTCCTAGTTTGCAAATTTATACATTGCCATGATAGCACTCAATATGTATCACCATGGTGGGAGCAATTACAGAAATGGTTATGCTTAATACCATCCTATCTGCAGTTGTAATTATAATTTATAATTGTTCTTTGACATAGTGTAAGTAGAAATAATTACTAATGTTCGTTATCACTAATATCTACTATTTATTATGTTTCTGGCATTAAAATTGATGCTTGTATATGGTTATCTAATTCAACCCCCGAAACAACTCTTCCCCATTTCTTATTTAAATAGATGTTTTGATGTGACCTCCAGGTCACTTTGGAAATTAATACATTAATTGATTATTTATTTTGTGGCAGTACACATAAATTGTCTTCAGAGAGCATTTGTCCATTTTCCCTAAGGAGAAAAAGTCAGGATACAGGCATGAAAATGTATTTAAGACTTTGTCCTGAAACTATTTGCTTCGGGGGAATTTAATGTCTTTGCCCAGTGAGTCTTCCAGGCTGGGTTTAATACACAAGTGAATTAAAAGCGTGAACAAAGGGGGACACTGTGAGCATGGTGAGTTTATTGACATTTGTCATGTAAGAAAATCTACTGATGGTACAGTTAGTGGCAGAAATGCCTGATGTGGCAGGCTCGGCCTTCTTTGACATACTGATGTAAAAATGAGTGTTATTGATTAATTTTTTAAAAAGACAATTTTCCAGAGACTAGATTAGAATCAAAAAATGCTATTAACCTCCCAGCAATGGAAAGGACTCTAGCTCTGTTTGATGGAGGCAGCTGAAGAGAAATTCAGGTTAGGGGCCAATCACCTCAGAAAAATTAGTTCCCCGTACTAGTTACAGTAGCAAGCAAATATGGGTCTGAATATTCTCCAACTGGATTTGATGTTTCTGGAAGCTCTAAAGAGCCAATGTGGGAATATGTGCACAAGTGTCAAGTTCCAAAAGAATCCTCTTTTTTGTCTGCAATGTCAAAAGAACAAAAAAAGGAAAAAAGAGTGCTTGCTTACTTTTATGCATTCATTGTTCATCAAATAAGAATATTCCCAAATAAAGAATCCTTGACATTACTAATTCAAATGCACAGCTTAAGGACTGTCTGCCTAGGACTTTGCTTTCTACTGTTTTTACCTGTTTTATTTAAGCAGATTTTCTTTGTTTGGAAGATGTTAGAATAATTTCCATTAATTCTGAGAATTTAAAATACAAAATTATAAATGATAAAAGTGAAAGATTAGAATGGTCAACAATCAGAATTGGTTTACAAAGAGGAAATCTACCAGTAGGAACAGGGCAAAGGTAGCTATAAAGAAGATTTATTCTATATGAGACACAGTAGGGTAAACTTAAAAGTATTTGAGTTTTACAAATGTTTTTATTCACACAAATTACCCAGCCAAAAATTAATCCTCTGCGTTTTTTGTATACTGTGACCAGTTCTTTTATTAAAATTATGCTCTAGTTTTCACTAAAATAGGACAGTAACTAACACAGAAAAAGAAACATTTCAATGTTTATTTTTAAAGCTTAGTTAAAAGCATCACTGATGGTGAGAAATAGAGTTAGACATATGAAAGTGAGGGATTATAAATATGAAAAGGTTATTATGAATGTATTTTAGCAAAACAATATATTTTTTTTTTGAGACATAGCCTCAAGCTGTCACCCTCGGTAGAGTGCCATGGCGTCACAGCTCACAGTAACCTCCAACTCCTGGGCTCAAGCAATTCTCCTGCCTCAGCCTCCCAAGTAGCTGGGACAACAGGCGCCCCCGCCACAACACGCGGCTATTTTATGGTTGCAGCCATCATTGTTGTTTGGCGGGCCCGGGCTGGATTCGAACCCGCCAGCTCAGATGTATGTGGCTGGCGCCTTAGCCGCTTGAGCTACAGGCGCCGAGCCTCAAAACAATATATTTACAAAGAGTTCTTACAAATTAAGAGGACTACAAAATAAAAGAGAAAACTAGATAAACCAATGATCCACCTAAAGGATGATAATTTTAATAATAAAAATACCAGTCTTCCCTACTAATCAAAACCATATCACCTGTGGCTCAGTGAGTAGGGCGCCGGTCCCATATGCTGGAGGTGGCGGGTTCAAACCCAGCCCCGGCCAAAAAAAAAAAAAAACCATATCAAAACATCAATGTGTCTAAAGAAATGAACTAAGTTTAAAAATAATGGTATTACCTTTAGGTTAGAGACCATGGTGAAATGATACTTATATACCCTTAAAGGCAACATTTGAGATTATAAAAATGTCATGTCTTTTTGATATATTAACCCCACTTCTCAATAATCAAAAAAGAGGAAAGGCATATGAATGTAACAAAGTTGCAAAGAAATTAAAGATATCCTCAATGTCAAATAATATGTAAAAGATTAAAATATGCTGTATTAGCCAACAGGACATAGTACAAAAATTGAGATTTATAAATATGAAGTCTGTGGCAATATGAAAAAAATACTTAAAAGATAGCTTAAAATAGAAATGCGTATCTACAGAATGATTACAATTATACAAAAATTACTTATACATAATTTAAGAGACCAGAAAGGAGAATGAAAATTATGGTAATATTAGACATAAGAAGAGGGCTCTACATTCTTAACATCTGCCACCTTTCTGTAAAGCACCTCAAAAATAAAGCCAAATCCATACTAAACATTTTATGACTGATAATAAAACGCTGGTATCCACAAACAGCATACCACCAGAGCAATACGAGGACATTCACAGAACCAGTTTCAAGCCCCCCTTTAATTTCAAACTCCTCAGATTAGGCCAATTTGGTATCTATGCAGGCTTCAAGCAACTGTCTGATCTTAAAATAATAGGAATTTCATCAGATCAAAGAGTCTCAAAACTTTCTCATCCTGAAATTCTTTGTTCCAATCAAACCTTATATAGGTGAAAGTGGGTCTCCTATGGCTGAAGTATAAAGCGAAGGGGGTTCTCTGGGGGGCTGCTTCCATTCCCTCTACCCTCCCTACCCTCTGCCTCTCAGAGCAATCTCTAAGAAGGCTCTGAGAAAACACAGTGAAAAACAATGGATTAAAGGCTCTGAGAGTCCTTCGATATCTAAACTATAATTATTAAAATGTTATGGTTCTCCTCTATAATTTAATGTTTATATGTCTATGTCATAGATTCAATTAAATTGTAAAGGCTTTTAAGTCAGACGCTGTATCTTAGAAATTGGCTTAGCCCCATCTAGATTTTCTTGGCTGTATTTACTCAAAGGACAAATCAATGAATAAACAACAACAACAAAATGAAATTGGAAATTGAAAGCTCCATATTTCAATTTGCAACAAAAGATGGTCCAGCAGTAAGTTGTTCTGTTATGGTTAATCAAAGCTACACATAAAGTACACACATGGGTTAGCAATTTTTTAAGAATTATAATATAATTAAGCATGAAATAATTTAGGCTTATTGAACAGTATTTACAGTGTAAAAGAAAAGTCACCTTTTATCCATAGATCCTCTGATTTCCTAAAACTAATTTTAGTTGACTTGGGTGGAAGCAAGGCAGGCTCACTACTAACGGTCGGGTTAATTACTTTTAAACCTTTAGAGAGAACCAAGAGTAACCCTGTGAAATAGGATGTGGTTGGGTTGATGATTTCCTGAAAGGAGACATTATGAAATAAGATTGTTCTCTCCTACCATATTTGAAATTCTTATCAATAAAATCCTTTGCCTTGGATAGATGATAACCAAAAAGACCATGGAGAAAACACCTACCTTCTAGCTAGCAGATTTTTCATGAATCCTCTGTCATGTGTTGGCTTATGCATTAGCTAGTGGACCCCCAAGAATTTATAAAGAACCTGAGGGTAAAGGATTAGAAACAAGGAAGCTGGATGAGAAGACACATAGCATTGGGAGAAACAGAGTCAAATTCTGGTTAAAACTAGAGTGAGAATTGTCTACACTCATGGCAGGTCTAGGACAAATGTGATAAAGAATATACAGGGGGGGAATTACTTATTAAAATGGACAATGGTAGTTATAATAGCCAAAGCACTTAACAAGATTTATAACTGCTTTTCCCCCGTAGTATGCTCTTTTTTGAGGATCATTTGCTTTGGGAACATTGGTTTAATCATTACAGCCCTAACAATTTAACTTAAATACTCTACCTCTTATGTAAACACTTATCTAAATTTTACCAGAAACAATGATACAGAGAAAATTATCATAGGCCTACCAGTCAGACAAGACAGGGATAGAAATTCCAGCTCCACCTCTTACCAGCTGTGTAACCTCCAGGGAATGACTCCAAAGGACAGTTTAGTGTACACATCGAGCCCCTTGGTTTATGACTCAGTCTCTTCAGATTCAAATACTATGCAGATACTAATTATCACATCTGTCACACTGACCAAGTTATTTAACCTCTATGATACTCTATTTCTTTATCTTTACTATATGGTTCTTGATGATGATGGATAGATAAATACATAGGCAGACACTTTGTGTATATATTATATCCAAAGATAGCACTTGACATAGTTTCTAACATACAGAAATCATTAATACAAATCTCCCACCATTATTATTAAGTTACAAAACTTCTCTGAACTTGAGCTTGTTATCTGTAAAAGTAAAGTAGTATAATATCTACTTTCAGTAAATACAAGTAATAAAGCTATGAAGTATTAACACCCATTAAGTCTCTTTTCCAGTCAAACCCCACCTCTGCTCTGAGACTTCCCAATGAGTACTTCTTAGCCTAACCTGTATTTTCTATATTCTCATTTGACTTTGAACATTTACAGGGCCTACAATGATTGTTTTGCATTTAAGAGTTCATGTGCTATCTTTGCAACAACGATTATACAGGCATAATCATAATCTCATACCTCAGAGATATTGTGAAACTGAGTCCAGATCATTGCAACAAAGTAGATATCACAATAAAGTGAGTCACAGAATTTTTTTTATTTCCTAGTATATAAAAGTTATGTCTATGTTATACAATAGCCTATTAATTTTGTAATGGCATTATATCTAAAAAACAACAATTAGTATCTTAATTAAAGATTACCTCATTACTAAAATTGTTAAGAATTACTTGAGCCTTCAGTGAATAGCAATCCTTTTGGTAACAAACGGTTCTGACTCAATGTGAATGGTTGCAGACTAATCAAGGTGGTGATTACTAAAGGTTTCATGACTTTGGCAATATCTAATTTTTATACAATAAAGTTTGCCACACAGACTAACTATTCCTTTCACAGACAATTTCTCTGTAGTGTGTAACGATGTTTCGTAACATTTTGCCCACAATAGAACTTTTTTCAAAATTGGAACTTGCAACTCTACTAGTGTTATAGCAACTAAATTTATGAAATATTCTAAATCCCTGGTTGTGGGAGGCAGCAGGCTCAATTCCTCATGGGACTTCCAACTCAGTGTAAAGTGCCCAGTCAGGGGAATGTCTATGTGACAATCCCTGCATGAGGAAAGCAGCAGTAGAGGCGGGCTGAAACCATTAATAAGTAGTTTAGATTAGGGAAGCTAAGATGTCTGCCTGAAGAGAAGATACTTGCTCTCCCAACCTCTCTTCCTTGCACACATTATCTGGAGGCTTCAGTGTTCCATTACCCTATATTCCTGTTTATCCTACCATTACCCTTTACCCAACCTTTCTCAGAGCCATAATCTCCCCTCTCTCATTTCTTAACCTTGACTGCTATGCATTCTTGCACATTTACTCTGTTGCAAGGCTTACCCAATAAAAGGCTTCTGAGAAGCAGAACCAGGGCTGCATTGTTTCAGGCTGCCACCTGGCACATGAAACGTTATTATGCCCTTTCAGACTTCCAGGCTTTATGCTGTAAATTTGGTGTAAAGTCTCTTGGTTTTTCCAGTCTCCTTTGTTGACTACTGTCTCAGGTTGGGGTCCAAGAGAACCTTGGTGACATTACAATGATATTCACAGTATCCTCAACTGGAGTAGTCTTCATCTCAAGAAGCCAATTTCTTGGATCAGCACCTATAGCTCAGCAGCTAGGGGACCAGCCACATGCACTGGAGCTGGCAAGTTTGAATCCAGCTCAGGCCTGCCAAACAACGACAACTACAGCCCAAAAATAGACTGGCATTGTGGTGGGCACCTGTAATCCCAGCTACTTGGGAGGCTGAGGCAAGAGAATTGCTTAAGCCCAAGAGTTTGAGGTTTCTGTGAGCTGTGACACCACAACACTCTACTCAGGGTGACATCTTGAGACTCTGTCTCAAAAAAGAAAGCCAATTTCTTTGCTCACCCATTAGAAGCAACTCCTTATCCATCCAATTTTGATCATAAGAGTGCAGCAATTCAGTCACATCTTCATGCTCCACTTCTAGTTCTTCTGCTCTTTCCACCGCATCTGTGGTGACTTTTTCTAATGGAATATTGAACTCCTAAAACTCATTAATCATGGTTGCAATCAACTTTGTCAAAACTCCTGTTAATGTTGATACACACATTGATCTCTTCCCATGAATCATGAATGTTCTTAGAGGCATCTAACATGGTGAATCATTTCCAGAAGGTTTTCAATTCACTGTGCCCAGATCCAACAGAGGAATCTCATCTACAGCAGCCATAGCCTTGCAAAATGTATTTCTTAAATAATAGACTTGAAAGTTGAAATTACTCCTTGATCCACAGGGTACAGTATAGATGTTGCATTAGCAGGCATGAAAACAACATTAATCGTCTTATACATCAGAGCTCTTAGGTGACGAGGTACATTGCCCATAAATATTTCTGTAGGATTTTTTTATCAGCAGTAGATCTCAACACTAAACTTAATACATTCAGTATGGGCCTCCAAATGGTTAATTGAAAAAATATTCAGTAAATCATACCATAAACAGTTGTACTGTCATCCAGACTTTGTTATTCTATTTATGGAGCACAGGTAGAGTAGATCCAGCCTTGTTTTGGAGGGCCCTAGGATTTCCAGAATGGTAAGTGAGCATTGGCTTCAACTTAAAGTCACCAGCTGCATTAGTCGTCAAAAAGAGGATCAGTCTGTCCTTTGAAGCTTTGAAGTCAGGTATTGGCTGCTACTCCCCAGCTATGAAATTTGTAACTGATATCTTCTTCCAACATAAGGCCATTCTGTCTAAATGTAAAATCTGTTGTCTTCATCTATGATCTTGGCTAGATCTTCTGGATAACTTGCTGCAGCTTCTCCATCAGCATCTGCTGCTTCACTTTGCACTTCCATGTTATGGAGACGGCTTCTTTCCTTAAACCTCCTGAAGCAACCTCTGCTAGGTTCCAACTGTTTTTATGCAACTTCCGCACCTCCCTCAGCCTCCATAGAATTGAAGTCAGTTAGGGCCTTGCTCTGGATTAGGTTTTGGCTTAACAGAATGTTGTTCTTGGTTTGATATTCTATCCAGATCCTTAAAAATTTCTCAATATCAGCAGTTAGTCTTGTTAGAGGTTTGCCTATCAATTTATCTTTCCAAAGAAACAGCTCTGTCTTTTTCTCTATTGTTTTGTTTTCAATTTCTTTGATCTCTGTTCTTGTTTTGTTTTCTTGTTTGTTTGTTTTTGTTTTAGTTTTTTTGAGACAGAGCCTCAAGCTGTCACCGTGGGTAGAGTGTGGTGGCATCACAGCTCACAGCAACCTCCAATTCCTGGGCTTAAGCAATTCTCTTGCCTCAGCCTCCCAAGTAGCTGAGACTACAGGCACCTGCCACAATATCTGGCTCTTTTTTGGTTGTAGTTGTCTTTGTTGTTTGGCAGGCCCAGGCGGGATTTGAACCCGCCAGCTCTGGTGTATGCGGCTGGCGCCTTAGCCACTTGAGCTACAGGCACCAAGCCTGCTCTTGTTTTTGTATTATTCTTCCTTTTGCTTGCTTTGAATTTATTCTGCTCCTTTTTTCTAGGTTTATGAAATAGGAGCTTAGATTATTGACTTGACACTTGTCATCTTTTCCAGCATATGCATTTAGTGCTACCAATTTCTCTCTCAGCACTGCTTTAGCTGTGTCCCATAAATTTTTATATGCTGTATTTTCATCTTCATTAAGGTCAATGCATTTGTTTTATTTCCTTTGAGATTGATCTTTGAATCATAACTTATTTAGAAGTATGTTGTTTAGTTTCAAATTTTTGTAGATTTTTCCTGTTATGTCTCTGTTATTGATTTTCAGTTTGGCTCACCATGGTTGTATATATATTCTGTATATTTCCAATCCCACTTGGTCATGATGTATAATTCTTTTTATGTGTTTATAGATTTAGTTTGTTGTATTTTGTTGAGGGCTTTTGCTTCCACATTTATAAAAGATATTGGGATGTTTCTTTTTTCTACCTAAGGCAGATTTGAATTTGTGAGATTGTTTCTTTTCTTAAATCACATAAGCCAATTTCTGCTAGCTTCCAACTTTTCTTCTGCAGCTTCCTCACCTCTTTTAGCCTTCATGGAATTGAATATAGTTAGGGATTTGTTCTGGATTAGGCTTTGGCTTTAAGGAAATGTAGCTGGTTTGATCTTCTATCCAGACCTCTACTCTCTCCAGAGGTAAGGCTGTTTTACTTTTTTATTACTCATGTGTTCGCTGAAGCAGCATTTTTAATTTCCTTCAAGAACTTTTCCTCTACATTCATAACTTGGTTAATTGTTTTGCACAAAAGCTCTCATCCCATCTCTGCTTTCAACATGTCTTCCTCACTAAGCTTAATCATTTCTAGCTTTTCATTTAAAGTGAGAGACATGAGACACTTCCTTTCATTGGAACATTTAGAGGCTATAGTAGGGATATTAATTGGCCTAATTTCAAGACTATTATGTCTCAGGGAAGAGAGTGACCTGAGGAAAGGGAGGGAGCATGAAGAATAGCTAATCAGTGGAGTAGTCAGAACACACACACATTTATTAAGTTTGCTGTCTCGTATGGCTGTAGTTTGTGAGTAGAGTGATCAAAGATCACTGATCACAGATCATCATAACAAATACAATAATCATAAAAACATTTTAAATAGGGGCGGCGCCTATGGCTCAGTCGGTAAGGCGCCGGCCCCATATACCGAGGGTGGCGGGTTCAAACCCGGCCCTGGCCAAACTGCAACCAAAAAATAGCGGGGCGTTGTGGCGGGCGCCTGTAGTCCCAGCTGCTCGGGAGGCTGAGGCAAGAGAATCACTTAAGCCCAGGAGTTGGAGGTTGCTGTGAGCTGTGCGAGGCCACAGCACTCTACTGAGGGCCATAAAGTGAGACTCTGTCTCTACAAAAAAAAAAAAAACATTTTAAATATTATAGGAATTACCAAAATGTGACATAGAGACATTAAGTGAGCATGTATTGTTGGAAAAATTGTAACAACAGACTTGCACAACACAGGGTGGCATGTGATTCTTCAAGTCAAACCTAAATCTGGGAGTATATAGGCCTACAACTCCTGATTACTATGTGAAGCCTAAGATTAAATCATAAGGAGGAAAGGTGATTCCAAATTCTACCACAATAAATTCATTTTAATATTAGCAAAAAGTCAAAAAAGAAATGATTTTTCAAATATAACCTAAATTTGAAGTTGTGAAATAAGGAAAATTAATAATATTTAACATTCTTCTTTCTCTAGTATAACTTAGATATCTTATTTCTAAATCTCTACTTGAAAGCACTTTGAAGATCAAGATTTCTCCTTTTGTTGAATATTCATTTTCTTGGCTATATTTGCCAATGCTTTTGGTTTAATTCTATGACTATATAACTCACTAACTATGATCCCAACAAAATGGAAAATAAAATCATATCTGTAAACAAACCATGTCAGGAGAAGGGAAGCATGAACTTTTTAGGAATAATATCTTTGCCTCGAGAAACTCAAAAGTTTCAGCCTACATCATGCTTACAATGGGTGACAGGTCAATATTTGGCAATTCTCTCAAAAAACACTTATAAATCTGTCAGAGATCTTAAAAACAAATATCATGATGGATGACTGGATGAATCAATATTGTTAAAAGGTCCATACTACAGATTTGATGCAATCCCCATCAAAATACCAATGATGTTCTTCACAAAAATAAAGTCATCCTAGAATTTATATGAAACCACAAAAGACTCAGAATAACCAAAACCATCCTGAGTAAAAAGAATAAAGCTAGAGGAACCACATTACTTGACTTTAAATTATACTACAGAGCTGAAATAACCAAAACAGCATGGTACTGCCATAAAAACAGATACATAGACCAATGGAACAGAATAGAGAAATGAGAAATAAATCCACACATCTCCAGTGAATTTATCTTCAGCAAAGTTGCCAAGAACATACAGTGCAGAAAGGACAGTCCCTTTAAAAAACTGTACGGGAATACTAGGTGTTCATATGCAGAAGAATGAAGCTAGATTATCTCTTGCCATATACAAAAATCAAATCAAAATGAATTAAAGCCTTAAATAGAGACCAGAAACTATGAAACTACTAAAAGAAAACATTGGGGAAACACTTCGGAACATCGATCTAGGCAAGGACATCTTGAGTAATGTGTCCTATGCACGGCGACAACCAAAACAAAATTGGACAAACGGGATCACACCAAGCTATAAAGCTCCTGCACAAGATGAAGAGACAACCCACAGAATGGGAGAAAATATGCACAAAGTACTCATCTGACAAGGGATTAATAATTAGAATATATAAGGAGCATCAACAATTTTGTAGGAAAAAAATCAAATCATCTCAAAATGGGCAAAAGAAATGAAAAGACATTTCTCAAAAGAAGACATACAAATGGCCAACAAGTATATGACAAAATGCTCAACATTATTACTCATCAGAAAACTGCAAACCAAACCTACAATTATATATCTTCTCATTCCACTTGAAAGGAAAAAACAACCAATAATTAATGCTGGCAAAGACGTAGAGAAAGGGGACTCCTTGGACACTGTGATGGGAATGTAAATTAGTACAACTCCTATGGAAAACAGGATGGAGGTTCCTCAAAAACAAAAATAGAACTGCCATGTGACCCAGTGATCTCACCAGGGATTCAGTATATCAAAAAGATATCTGTAGCCGGGCGCTGTGGCGGGCGCCTGTGGTCCCAGCTGCTCGGGAGGCTGAGGCAGGAGAATCGCTTAAGCCCAGGAGTTGGAGGTTGCTGTGAGCTGCGTGAGGCCACGGCACTAGGCCGAGGGCCATAAAGTGAGACTCTGTCTCTACAGAAAAAAAAAAAAAAAAAAGATATCTGCACTTCCATGTTATTGAAGCACTATTCATAATAGCCAAGATACGGAATCCACTTCACTGTCCATCAACAGAGGAAGCAATAAAGAAATTGTGGTACAGACACACAATGGAATATTATATAGCCACAAAAAGAATGAAATATTGTCATTAGCAACAACATGGGTGGAACTGGAGAACATTATGCTAAGTGAAATAAGCCAAGCACAAAAGACAAATTTTGCAAGTTCTCACTCATATGTGGGAGATAAATATTAAAAACAATTGATCTCACAGAGACAGAGAGTAAAATAGTGGTTACCAGAGGCTGAGAAGGGTAGCAGGGAGTGGGGAAATAAAGCAGGAATGTTTAATGGACACAAAAAATATAGTTAGATATCTAGATAGAATGAACAATATTTGATAGCACAACAAAGTAACTATAATCAACATTAAGAATATTAGTGCGGCGCCTGTGGCTCAGTCGGTAAGGTGCCGGCCCCATATACGGAGGGCGGTGGGTTCAAACCCGGCCCTGGCTGAACTGCAAACCAAAAAATAGCTGGGCGTTGTGGCGGGTGCCTGTAGTCCCAGCTACTCGGGAGGCTGCTGAGGCAAGAGAATTGCTTCAGCTCAGGAGTTGGAGGTTGCTGTGAGCTGTGTGATGCCATGGCACTCTACCGAAGGCGATAAAGTGAGACTCTGTCTCTACAAAAAAAAAAAAAAAAAAGAATATACTTTAAAATATCTAAAAGAATGGAATTGGAATGTTGCTAACACAAAGAAATGTTAAATGTCTAAAGTGATGTATATTTCAATTACCCTGATTTGATTAAGCCACATTGTCTGCATGTATCAAACCATCACGTGTACCCTATAAAGATATGCAACTATTATGTACCCATAATGATTAAAAACAAATATCACAGAAGGGGAAGGAGAAAACCCAAATATTATTTTCTTTTTAATCTAGAGTCTGAATAATTCCTTAGAATTATTAAAAAGTACTATAGCTTATGGCTCAGTTTTTCAGAAAGAATTCAGAATAAACTCCTAAAAATCGATTTTTAAGTTCTTTTTTTCAGTATCTCCTTAAGGAAATAATTTTTACCAAATTAAATAAAAATGGAAATTAGCAATCCTCTTTTAATATATTTGATATTAGAATTATAATTTATCAAGTCCCAAATTCTAAGCCCTTAATTATCTCCTATTTAAGTACAATGATGACAGTATATTCAGGTATTAGTTTGTATGTCAGACAATCATTCAAGGTCCTAAATCCAATATAACCACTAAAATAAGAATCACAATATTTCAAATAGAATGTTGGGGGGGGTGTTTAGAATCTAATAGTCTTCCTTTGCCTAACTTAATATACTTATATAAACAAAACACTACTACATAAATAGAGTGATCTTCTCAGTTTCCATGCCTTGGTAACTTCAAAGTTCTCTCAGCACCTAAATGAATAAAATAGGATTCAGGACAGACTGGTTATTCATTTTCTTCCATTCATTAACCCCTTACTATTCCTCTCTGGTGCTAGACCCTAGGAATGCAAAGAAAAATAAGATACTGCCCATTAGGATTCCACAGCCTAATCAGTGAACAAAGCATATAAATGAGTGCAGTTTAATATCATCAATATTATTACAGAAATGTATACCAAGGGTCATCTTCAGAGCATAGTAGCAGGGACAAATATTTTTATCTGGATAGTTAAAGAGTTCACAAAGAAGAAACAATTGATCCGAAACAATGATGAGAAACCTTTCACGCTGAATTTACCCTAGCAAAAAAAAAACAAACTTTGTCCTTAGGAACCTTTTTGTTTGTAATAGCATGCCATTCTTTTGTTAGGCTCCCAAATGGGTCAAAGGGCATTTAAAGCAGATTTTTGAAATGTTGCAACATAACTTTACACCAGTCTAATTGTATGATGAAGAAAGTGCATGACTATCATGGCTGCAATTTCAGGTAACAAAAGCAGAAATCACTTGGCCTGCATTTGAGTAAGGGGGAAATGGGAATTGCACTCTTCCTCCACCAAGCAATGAGAACCACTCTCAAATCCTGAGAACATTAAATAAGTTTCAGAAATAACAACCACTTGCCAATTAAAACCCCAAACCCAGTACATTTTCAGAATGTAAAATCTACCTGCTGTTGTGATTGGGGAGAAAGACAAAGAAAGGACATTAGAGAGGCCCCATGCTGTGGGAAGGAAATCCTCATAGCCCTGACCAGAGTACAGCCATTTTGGGAGAAAGCTAGTGAAAGAAAGCAGGCCAGAAACCAAACTGCATCACCACAGCAACCCTCACACCCCTGTAAATCTTCACGATGCTGACAAGAGTATGGCCATCTTGGGAGGATAGCTCATGATAGAAAGCAGGTCAGAGACCAAACAGCATGGTTACAGCAACCCCTCCCCACACTCTTGGAATATTTCAAGGCCAGTGTTCCTAGGAAACATCAGAAATCTTCTGCTCTGGTCTTGGCTGACACTAAAGATAAGGCCCTGGTGCAAGATTAACACCTTTGTGGAAGACAGTGATTCTAAGATGGGTCCCTGACACAGCATCATTCACTCTGCAGAAAAAAGATGACTTCCCTCACCTCTCACAACCCCTTCCCGCATTCCAACTACACTAATAAAAGCCTCTTGAAACTGTGTGAGAATGAGCTGATTCCGGATCAGACTTCACTCTACACTTTCTCATTCTTTCTTCTAATAAAGCCTCTCTAATCCCTGGACTGGCCTCTTCTCCTTTTTATGGACCCTTCTCCCAACTCTATTCCAGTACCTCTCACACACTTTGATCCTTCTACTTTGGTTACACTACAAGCACAGAATCCGAGGTACATATTAGTGGTTCCCTTATGACTGATGCCCATGAGGTGAAGATTAGAATTAGGAATTGGTCTGCAGGAGGACAGATCTCAAGTTTTCCAAAACAGGAAGATTAGCAGACATCTATAGGCCTGCTTAGGTTTGTCCTGCATGAACTAATACTAGCACTGTTTTGGTGCAGGAGGGACATTCTCTCTTAAGATTTCTGAAATAGCACTCTGCCTTTCAATTAATCCATTGTTAAAGCTTATTTTTATAGTATGCCAGCTGCTGAAACAGTGATAATGATAGTTTCTAATTAACCTGGAAAGTTCAGAGGAGAAAGGAAGCAGAATGTGTCTTGGCTCTAGGGCATAAGCCAACTTATAGACCAGTCATGTTTAAACCTAGTAGTTCCCAGAAGCATTTCCTGATTGAATTCACATTCGAGACACCAACATTTATAAGACATATGACAAAACATTTTTTTGTCTCCCTAGGGAATAAGTTTCGCTAATGCTTTGTGAATAGCCATTTCTATGAAAAGACTAACACACATTTAACATAATCTGCTGCTTCTAAAATCACAGTGATATTGTCTACATTTTAATAATCAAACAATTAAATCTATGCAATGAAATGTTGAGAGAAAAGATAACACAATCTCCATATTTGAACTTTTCCCCCTCTTCTCGTCATGCCCATAAAAAAAGAAAAGATACAGCATATTTGAGAGACTGGGAAACTCTATCCAATACCACTTATAATTAAATTTTATGTTAGCCAGTACCAGCTATATTTTTAAATTTTTTTCCTGAAATCATAGTAATCATGTTACACAATTGGTTTTTTGGCTTGTCTCAGAACATACAAAAAGTTATCCCAGAATTCTTGGTAACTGCCACTCTTTCAAATTCTAAAGAATTAAATCTATTGCCCCAACCTGGAAAGCTGAGAGCAATGGGCAAGGCGTTTATTCAGGGCCAAGTGCCACATGCACTGTACATTATACATGGTGTAATTCTGAGATTAATAATGAGCGAGGGTCCAGGTGTGAAGTACCCAGCACATATCCTGGCAAGATTGTATCTTGGAATATTTTAGCCAAAGTATTTAAAAAAAAGCAGGGTGGGTGGGAGGCGAAGTGGGGAGGGGCATTTGGTCTTTGGGAAGTTCTGATCTACCTGTTATTTCATAGATTTATGGGGTACAACTGTCTTTTTTACTTGGATAAATTATATCTTTGTAGATTATAGATATAAGTCCATTGTTGGATATATAGTTTGTGAATATTTTCTACAGAATAATATTCTGTTCATTATGTCTTTTGTTGTACAAAAACATTTTGGTTTAATTAACTCCAACTCACTTATTTTTGATGTTTTTGCATTTGTTTTAGTGGTCTTAGT
Organism: Nycticebus coucang; assembly: GCF_027406575.1. NCBI lineage: Eukaryota > Metazoa > Chordata > Mammalia > Primates > Lorisidae > Nycticebus > Nycticebus coucang. Next base: position 73,311,496 of record NC_069784.1, on the reverse strand, counting down.
CATAAATTCTTTGCCTGAGCCAATACCCAGAACAGTTCTTCCTAAGTTTCTTTCTAAAATGTTCATCGTTTTAGGTCTTTATATGTAACTCTTTAATCCACATTGAGTTAATTTCTATATATGGTGAGAAACAGGCATCCAGTTTCATTCTTCTTTAAGTGGCTATTCAATTTTCTCAGCACCATTGATGAAAAAGGGCATCCTTTCCCTAGGGAAACGATGTCTGCTTTGTCTGTTTATGTCTGCTTTGTCAAATATCAGTTGATTATAGCTAAGTGGTTTTATTTCTGGTTTCTTTATTTTGTTCCATTGATCTATGTAACTACCTTTATACCAGTAACATGCTGTTTTGGTTGCTAGAGCCTTGTGGTATAATTTGAATCAGGTAATGAGATGCCTCCAGATTTGTTCTTTTTGCTTAGGATTGCTTTAGTTATTTAGGCTCTGGGTGATTCCACATGAAATTTAGTATTTTTTTTTCTAGTTCTGTGAAAAATATTGGTATTTTGGCGGAAATTACACTGAGTCTGTAAATCACTTTGGGCAGTATGGACATTTTAGTAATACTGATTCTTCCAATGAATCAGCATAGGATGCTCTTCCACTTGTTTATTTCATTTATGATTTCTTTTATAAGTATTTTGTAGTTTTCCCTAAGGGTATCTTTCACTTTTTAGGTATTTTATATTCTTTGCAGCCATTGTAAATGGTATTGAGTTCTTTATTTGATTCTCAGCTTAACTTTTATTAGTGTATAGAAATGCTATTGATTTGTGTGCATTAATTTTACAAACTGAGGCTTTACTGAATTTATCAATTCTAGAACTCTTTGGGAGTCTTTATAATTCTATAAATATGAAATCATATCATCTGCAAACATCAATAGTTTGACCTCCTCTTTTCTGATATGAACGTCATTTATTTCCTCCTCATGCCTGATAGTTCTGGCTGCGATAGTTCTCTGGATATGAAATCACATCATCTGCAAACAGGGATAGTTTGACCTCCTCTTTTCTGATATGAATGTCATCCATTTCCTTCTCATGCCTGATTGTTCTGGCTAGGATTTCCACTACCATAAAGAATAAACATGGTAACAGTGAGTAACCTAGTTCAGGTTTTAGGGGGAATGCTTCAGTATGATAGTGGCCATGGGCTTATAATATATGGCTTTCATTATTTTGAGGTATGTTCCTTCTGTGCCTACTTTGTTAAGGGGTCTTTTTATAAAGTGGGACAGGAGTTTATCAAATACTTTTTCATATGATTTGGTTTTTAATTCTTTTTATGTAATGAAACACATGTATTGACTTCTATATGCTGAATAATCCTTTCATCCTTGGGATGAATCCCATTTGTTCATGGCAAAGTATCCTTTGGATGTGCTATTAAATTCAGTTTGCTAGTATTTTGCAGAAGTTTTTGCATATTGTGTTTATCAGAGATACTGGTCTGTAGTTTCTTTCTTGGTTGAGTCCTTTCCTGGTTATAGTCTCAGGGTGATAATGGCTTTTTTGAATGAGTTAGAAAAGATTCCTTCTCAATGTTGTAGAATAGTTTTAGTAGTATAGGTGCCATTTTTCTTTGGAAGTCTGATAGAATTTGGCTTTGAATCCATCTGGTCCTCAGCCTTTTTCTTCCCCTGGGAAGATTTTTATTACTGTTTCAATCTCACTACTCATTCAGGATTTCTCTTTCTGCCTGATTCAAGTTTGGGAGGTTGTATGTGTTTTCAAAGCTTTATCCATTTCCTCTAGACTTCCTAGTTTGTGTGCCTAGAGGTTTTCATAATAGTAGAGGATGAGGACCTCTATGTTTGTAGCATCAGTTTTAATGTCTCCTTTTTCACTTCAGATTGAGCTTATTTGAATACTCTCTCTTATTCTCTTTGTTAATCTACCTACTGGTCTACAAATTTTGTTTATCTTTTAAAGGAATTAACTATTCATGTTGTTTATCCTTTATATTGTTTTATCAGAGGGGTTCAATGTCAATTAGTTTTGCCCCAATCTTTGTTATTTCTTTTATTATGCTAGTTTGGGTTTTGGTTTATTCTTTTTCTAGTTCTATAAGGTGTGACATTATTAATTTGTGATCTGTCTTTTTGAAGTAGGGATTTAATGCTATGAAATTCCCTCTTAACACTGCTTTTCCTGTATCCCAGAGATTTTGCATGTGTCATGTTTGTCATTTTATTTGAAATATTTTTTATTTCTATTTTGATTTTATTATGATTAATTTTAATAAAAGGATCATTCAATAGCAGGTTGTTGAATTTTCATGTATTCATGTAGTTTTGAGAGTTTCCTTGAAATTTATTTCTAATTTTCTTCTACTGTGGTCTGAGAAAGTACATAGTATAATTTTTATTTTTCTTTAATTTGCTGAGACTTGTTTTATGGCCTAACATAATATCTATCTTGGAAAATGTTCCATATGCTGATGAGAAGAATGTATTATATTATATATTCTGCAGTTTGGGGGTAGAATATCCTACAAGATCCATATGTTCAAGAGTCTTGTTTATGTCCAGTGTTTCTATGCTGATTTTTCTGCCCTGATGATCAGTCTAGTTTTGTGAGTAGAGTAGTGAAGCCCCTAGATACTATGATGTCAGTATTTATATATTTCCTTAAGTCTAGCAGTTTTTCTTTTGTGAATCTAGGACCTTCTGTATTAGGCACAAATATGTTTATGATTATTAAGTATTCTTGTTGAATTCATTCCTTCATAATTATATAATGACCATCCTTTTTTATTGTTAAATCATAGCTGTGTACATTTGTGCAATCATGGGGTACAATGTGCTAGTTTCATATACAATCAGAAATATTCTCATTAAACTGTTCAACGTAGCCTTCATGGCATTTTCTTAGTTATTGTATGTGGACATTTGTATTCTGCATTTAGTAGGTATCGACTGTACCCATTCAAAGATGCACTGTAGATGTGGCCCTACCCATTACCCTCCCTACACTGTAACCTTCCCACTCCCTTCCACTCCCTTGGCCCCTTCCCCATATTCTTGTGCTATAGTTGGGTTATAGCCTTCATATGAAAGCTATAAATTAGCTTCATAGTAGAGCTGAGTACATTGGATACATTTCTTCCATTCTTGAGATACTTTGCTAAGAAGAATATGTTCCAGCTCCATCCATGTAAACATGAAAGAGGTAAAGTCTCCATCTTTCTTTAAGGCTGCATAATATTCCATGGTATACATGTACCACAATTTGCTGGTCCATTCGTGGGTCAATAAGCACTTGGGCTTCTTCCATGACTTAGCAATTATGAATTGGGCTGCAATAAACATTCTGGCACAGATGTCTTTGTTATATTGTGATTTTTGGTCTTCTGGGTATATACCTAGTAAAGGAATTATAGGATCGAATGGCAGGTCTATTTTTAGGTCTCTAAGTATTCTCCAAACATCCTTCCAGAAGGAATGTATTAGTGTGTGTTCTCACTAGCAGTGTAGAAGTGTGCCCTTTTCACTGCATCCATGCCAACATCTCTGATTTTGGGATTTTGTTACATGGGCTACTCTTATTGGGGTTAGGTGATATCTCATAGTAGTTTTGATTTGCATTTCTCTGATGATTAAGGATGATGAGCTTTTTTTCATGTGTCTGTAGATCATGTGTCTGTCTTCTTTAGAGAATTTTCTCTTTAAGTCCTTTGCCCACCCTGAGATGGGATCACTTGTTCTTTTCTTGCTAATACGTTTGAGTTCTCTATGGATTCTGGTTATTAAACCTTTATTGGAGGTATAACATGCAAATATTTTCTCCCAATCTGAGGGCTGTCTGCTTGCTTTACTTACCATGTTCTTGGCTGTGCAGAAGCTTTATAGTTTGATTAGGTCACAGTAATGTATTTTTGATACTGGTTCAATTGCTTGGGGAGTCCTTCTCATAAAATATTCACCCAGGCCGATTCCTTCAAGAGTTTTCCCTGCACTTTCTTCAAGTATTTTTATAGTTTAAATAAGATAAGATTTAAGTTTAAATCTTTCATCCAGTGAGAGTCTTTCTTAGTTAAAGGTTAAAGATGTGGGTCCAGTTTGAGTCTTTTACAGATCGCCAGCCAGTTCACCCACCACCATTTGTTAAATAGGGAATCTTTTCCCCACTCAATGTTTTTAATTGGCTTGTCAAAGATTAAATAATGGTAAGTAGCTGGATTCATCTCTTGGTTCTCTATTCTGTTCCAGACATCTAATTCTCTGTTTTCGTGCCAGTACCATGCTGTTTTGATCACTATCAATTTATAGTAGAGTCTCAGGTCTGGTAGCGTGATTCCTCCTGCTTAGTTTTTATTTCTGAATAATGTTTTGGCTATTCGAGGTTTTTTCTGATTCCATATAAAATGAAGTATTATTTTTTCAACATCTTTAAAATATGACAATGGAACTTTGATAGAAATTGCATTAAAATTATATATTGCTTTGGGTAGTATAGACATTTTAACGATGTTGATTCTTCCCAACCATGAGCATGGTATGTTTTTCCAATTGTTAACATCTTCAGCTATTTCTTTTCTTAAAGTTTCATAGTTCTCTTTATAGAGATCTTTCACGTCCTTTGTTAGATAAACTCCCAAATATTTCATCTTCATTGGCACTACTGTGAAAGAAACAGAGTCCTTGACATTTTTTCAGTTTGGCTATTGTTGGTATATATAAAGACGACAGATTTATGGGTGTTGATTTTGTAGTTATTGTATGTGAGACATTGCTGTATTCCTTGATCACTTCTAAAAGTTTTGTAGTAGAATCCCTAGTGTTTTCCAGATATACAATCATATCATCTGTGAAGAGTGAAACTTTGATCTCTTCTGACCCTATGTGGATACCCTTGATCGCCTTTTCTTCCCTAATTGCAATGGCTAAAACATCCATTAAAATGTTTAAGAGCAATGGAGACAATGGACAACTTGCCTGGTTCCTGATCTAAGTGGAAATGATTTCAATTTAACTCCATTCAATACGATATTGTCTGTGGGTTTGCTGTAGATGGCCTCTATTAGTTTAAGAGGCCATCTATTGTCCCTTCTATACCAATTTTCTTAAGTGCTCTGATCATGAAGGATGCTGGATATTATCTAAAGCTTTTTCTGCATCAATTGAGAGAATCATACAGTCTTTATTTTTCAGTTTGTTTATGTGCTGAATTACATTTATAGATTTACATATATTGAACCAGCCTTGGGACCCTGAGATAAATCCCACTTGCTCGTGGTGTATAATTTTTTTGATGTGTTGTTGGATTCTGTTTGTTAGGATCTTATTGAGTATTTTTGCATCAATATTCATTAGTGATATTGGTCTATAGTTTTCTTTTCTTCTTGGGTCTTTCCCTGGTTTAGGGATCAAGGTGATGTTTGCTTCGTAGAATGTGTTGGGTAGTATTCCTTCTTTTTCTATATTTTGGAAGAGGTTTAGTAATATAGGTACTAGTTCTAAAGGTTTGGTAGAATTCTGACGTAAAGCCATCTGGTCCTAGGCTTTTGTTTTTAGGGAGATTTTGTATAGTTGATGCTATTTCAGAACTTGATATAGGCCTGTTCAACATTTTCACGTCATTCTGGCTAAGTCTTTGTAGGTGGCGTACTTCCAGGCATTGGTCGATTTCTTTTAGATTTTCATATTTCTGAGAGTAAAGTTTCTTGTAATACTCATTAAAGATTTTTTGAATTTCTGAGGGGTCTGTTGTTATTTCATCTTTACCATTTCTGATTGATGAAATTAGAGATTTTACTCTTTTTTTCCTGGTTAGGTTGGACAAAGGTTTATCTATTTTATTGACCTTTTCAAAAAACCAACTTTTAGATTTATTGATCTGTTGTATAATTCTTTTTTTTTTTCAATTTTATTTAATTCTGCTCTGATTTTGGTTATTTCTATTCTTCTGCTGGGTTTGGGGCTGGAATGTTCTTCCTTCTCCAGTTGCTTGAGATGTCCCATTAAGTTATTAACTTCCTCTATTTCCATTGTCTTTAGGAAGGCTTGCAGTGCTATAAATTTCCCTCTTCAGACTGCCTTTGCAGTATCCCAGAGGTGCTGCTAATTCGTGTCTTCATTGTTGTTTTGTTCCAAAAATTTGGTGATTTCCTTCTTAATCTCATCTATAACCCATCTATCATTCAGCATAAGGTTATTTAGCTTCCATGTTTTTGTATGGGTATGCAGGTTCCTGTAGTTACTGAGTTCAACTTTTATTACATGATGGTCTGAGAATATGCAAGGAATAATTTCTATTTTTTTAAATTCGCTGAAGTTAGATTTGTGGCCTAGGATGTGGTTGATTTTGGAGTATGTTTCGTGGGCTGGTGAGAAGAATGTGTATTCAGTTTTGTTGGGATGAAATGTTCTGTAGATGTCTGTTAAGTCCAGATGTTGAATGGTTAAGTTTAAATCTAAACTTTCTTTGCTTAGCTTCTTTTTGGAGGATCTATCCAGCACTGCTAAAGGGGTGTTAAAATCTCCAACTACTATGGAACTGGAGGAAATCAAGTTGCTCATGTCTGTTAGAGTTTCTCTTATAAATTGAGGTATGTTCTGGTTATATGCATAAATATTATTAATTGAAATCTCATCATATTGAGTATTACCTTTAACAAATATGAAGTGTCCATCCTTAGCCTTCCTTATTTTGGTTGGATTAAAGCCTATTGCATCTGAGAATAGGATTGCAACGCCTGCTTTTTTCTGCTTTCCATTTGTCTGGAGTATAGATTAACATGCCTTTACCTTGAGTCTATATTTGTCTTTTAATGTAAGATGAGATTCTTATATGTAGCAGATACCTGGCTTGAGTTTTTGTATCCATTCAGCCAACCTGTGCCTCTTTGGAGGACAATTTAAATCATTCACATTAATTGAGAATATCGATAAGCCTTTCGAGAGTCTGGTGGACATTTTTAATCCTTTTGTGACTGTGGAAGTTGGAATTTGATCAAAATTTTCTGGGTGGGTTTACTTTTGTGGCAGAGGATTATGCTGGTTTTTATTGAGGATAGGTCTGAGAATATCCTGGAGAGCTGGTTTAGTTGTGGCAAATTTCTTCTACATGTGAATGTCATTAAAGTATTTAATTTCTCCATCATAAATGAAACTCAGTTTAGCTGGGTACAGGATCTTGGGTTGAAAGTTATTTTGTTTTAGGAGATTAAAAGTCAATGACCTCCTCTTCTAGTTTGAAAGGTTTCAGCAGAGAGATTTGCAGTTTTTCTAATATTCTTCCCCTTGTAGGTAATGGTTTTCTTTCCATTACTGCTTTCAGAATTTTCTCCTTCATGTTAACTTTAGTGAAATTGATTATGATGTGTCTGGGAGATGTCTTATTTAGTTTGAGTTGTGCTGGAGTTCTGAAACTGTCTGCTATCTGAATTTCAGAATGTCTTTGCATGTCTGGAAAGTTCTCCTTCATAATCCCATGGAGAAGAGACTCTGTGCCTTGTGAAGCCACTTCATCACTTTTGGGGATCCCTTTACGACGAATATTGGTTTTCTTCGAATTATTCCAGAGCTCTCTGAGAGAGTGATCTGCTTTTGCCCTCCATTTCTCCTCTTCTTTGAGAGTTTGGGAGCGTCTGAAAGCTTTGTCTTCGATGTCAGAAATCCTTTCTTCTGCTTGTTCCATTCTATTACTGAGGGATTCTACTGTGTTTCTCAGATCTTTAAGGGCTGCAACTTCTTGTCTCAATGTGTAAAAATCTTAGATCATTTGGTCTTTGAATTTGTTGAATTCTTGAGACATCTTTTGGGTTACTGCTTGGAATTATAATTCGATCTTATTTGCTATCCAGATTCTGAATTCGATTTCTGACATCTCAGCTATTTGTTTGTGCATGGGATCTTGTGCTGTGTCTGCCCCATTGTACCTTGGGGGAGTTGATATACTCAGATTATTCATATTGCCAGAGTTTTTCCCTTCATTTCATCTCATGATTGTTTTTCACCATTGCCTCTGGCCATCCTCAGAGTTGGGGTGGTGTCTCTTCGAGATTAGACCCCAGGGGGATCACTCTATTGTTGCTGGATCTTTGTAGGGAGTGGACCCTGTGTAGCTCTTCTAGGGCTGCCCAAGCCAGGGAGTTCTGGTTGTGGGAGCAGCACCAGAGTGTGATATCTCCGGATCCAGCAACAGGGCAGAGGAGTGGTGCACATGGTTCTGGGAGTGCCTGGCATCTAGTGACTTTGGCACAGAGTGCCCAAGGCTCCAGCAGCCTCTGGCCAGGAGAAGGGCTCCACACAGAGGCAGGGAGGGCTCCAGAGGGCATGCAGCTACCAGAGTCCCTGGCCAGACCAGCAGGCCGGAGTGGAGACAGGGAGAGTACAGGAGGGAGGACACAGGGTTGCCTGGCTCCCGGAGTTCCTGGTCAGGGCGTGGGGAGGCCCGGCGGGTGGGGCGCAGCTCTTACCAGGGTTCTGGTGGGCGCAGGTCTTACAGAGGTCTGAGAGGGTGCCAATCACAGGTTGTAGGGCAGCTCTTCCAGAGGTGTGGGAGGGTCGATCCTTATTTTTGCTATTGTTTGTTTAAAGTCTATTTTATCTGATATCAGAATATCTAGTACTGCTCACTTTCATTTACCATTTTTGTGTAATATTTTTTCCACCTATTTACCTCTAGGAGAGGATTTACAAGTTCAATGGGTTTCTTGAAGACAAAATCTATTTGGGTTGTGGCTTTTTCATCTATTCTGTCAATCTATATCATTTAAGTAGGCATTTATACCATCTACATTCAGTGCTAATATTGATATGTGCGGTAGTATAATAGTCATCATGTTCATCGCTACCTACTTGATTTGTTTTCTCCCTTCTGTTACATTTTTGTGAGACCTGTGAGTTTTTTCTTTCAGTTATCTTTACACTGGTGGGTAGTGATTGTTCTGCTTATAGGGCAGGTCTAGTGATGATAAATTTCCTTAGTGTTTATTTGTCTGGGAAAGACTATTTCCCTTTCATATACAGAGCTTAGTTTTTTATTTTCTAAGAAGACTAAATATAGGATCCCATTTCCTTCTGACTTTCAAGGTTTCTTCTGAGGAGTCCGCTGTTAGTCAGATACATTTCCTTTATTTGTAAGTTACTTGATGCTTTTGTCTTACAGCTTATAGAATTTTCTTCTTCACTTTGACTTTCACCAGTCTGATGCCTATGTTCCTTGGAGATGTCCTTTTAGCAATGAATTTTTCAGGAAATTGATGGCCTTCTCATACCTAGATATCTAAATCAGCAAAACCAAGGTAGTTTTCCTCCATTAATCCCTCAAGTATGTTTCCCATGTTTTTGGCTTTTTCTTCTTCTCCCTCAGGAGTACCTGTAACTCTTATGTTGATTGTCTTACATAGTCCTATAACTCTTAAAAGACTTTGTTCTTCCTTCTTTATTCCTTTTTCTTCATTTTTTACTGGGTTAATTCAAAAACCTTGTCTTTATTGGATTAAAGATTTAAACTTAAAACATGAAACTATAAAAATACTAGAGGAGAATGCAGGGAAAACCCTTGAAGAAATTGGTCTGGGTGAGTATTTCATGAGGAGAACCCCCCGGGCAATTGAAGCAGCTTCAAAAATACACTACTGGGACTTGATCAAACTAAAAAGCTTCTGCACAGCTAAGAACACAGTAAGCAGAGCAAGCAGACAGCCCTCAGAATGGGAGAAGATATTTGCAGGGTATATCTCTGACAAAGGTTTAATAACCAGAATCCACAGAGAACTCAAACGCATCAGCAAGAAAAAAACAAGGGATCCCATCGCAGGCTGGGCAAGGGATTTGAAGAGAAACTTCTCTGAAGAAGACAGGCGCACGGCCTTCAGACATATGAAAAAATGCTCATCATCTTTAATCATCAGAGAAATGCAAATCAAAACTACTTTGAGATATCATCTAACTCCAATGAGACTAGCCTATATCACAAAATCTCAAGACCAGAGATGTTGGTGTGGATGCGGAGAAAAGGGAACACTTCTGCACTGCTGGTGGGAATGCAAATTAATACATTCCTTTTGGAAAGATATATGGAGAACACTCAGAGATCTAAAAATAGATCTGCCATTCAATCCTGTAATTCCTCTGCTGGGCATATACCCAGAAGACCAAAAATCACAACATAACAAAGATATTTGTACCAGAATGTTTATTGCAGCCCAACTCATAATAGCTAAGTCATGGAAAAAGCCCAAGTGCCCATCGATCCACAAATGGATTAATAAATTGTGGTATATGTATACTATGGAATATTATGCAGCCTTAAAGAAAGATGGAGACTTTACCTCTTTCATGTTTGCATGGATGGAGCTGGAACATATTCTTCTTAGTAAAGTATCCCAAGAATGGAAGAAAAAATACCCAATGTACTCAGCCCTACTATGAAACTAATTTGGGACTCTCACATGAAAGCTATAACCCAGCTACAACTTAACAATAGGGGGAAGTGGGAAAGGGGGGGGGTGGGTAGAGGGAGGGGAATCGGTGGGATCACACCTGTGGTGCATATTACAGGGGTATTTGCGAAACTTGGTAAATGTAGAATGTAAATGTTTTGGCACAGTAACTGAGATAACGCCGGAAAGGCTATGTTAACCACTGGGATAAAAATGTGTCAAATGGTTTATGAAGTGAGTGTATGATGCCCCATAATCATATCATTGTATACAGTTATGATTTAATAAAATAAATAAATAAATAAATAAAAATAATAATAAAGAACCAAGAAATTAAAAAAAAAAACCTTGTCTTTAAGCTCAAAATACTTTCTTGTGCTTGATATAGTCTATTGTTAAAACTTTCCACTATATTTTGTACTTCCCTAAATTATCCTTTTATTTCCAGTTCTGTTATGTTTTTATTAAAATTATCTTTTAGCTAATTTTTCATTCACATCCTAATTTTTTTGTTTCTTTGTATTAGCAACTTTCTCATCGATCTTATTCAGCTTCCTTATAATACAAATTTGAATTCCATGTCCAATATCTCAAAAGTTTCCTTTTCATTGGAATCCCTTGCTAGAGAGCTAGTGTGAGCCTTTGGGGGAATTGTTTCACTGTGTTTTTTCAAGCTGCCAGAATTCTTATGTTGATTTCTTCTCATCCAAACAAGCTGTCACTTGTTTTAGACTTCACTTTTGTGTAAACAGGACTTCTTCCCTCTCCCTCTCTGCTAAAGGTTTAACTAGTGTATGTTAGGTAAAGACCTTTAGCTGTGCTTATAGATATTTTGAGATGGCCAAAGCTCTAAATAAATTCCTTAGTAACAGATAGCTTAACATGGTAGTGTTCTCAAATGCTAATTATTTGCAGGCTGTAGCACTGATGTATAATACCATACATGTGGGAAGGTTCCCTGCTTCCTAATGAGAAAAATAAATGAGGAGTCTCTGGAATCTTTCCTTTTCCCCCAACCTTTGCAAGAACTGTCTCTCTAGACCAGTTGATGGCACTTATGGTCAAGAGTTGGCTGGACTCTGTACAAGTGAATTAGTACACGATTCAATGGACTGTACAAATTAACTTCCTGCCAGAAGGTTGTATTGACAGGAGAGAGGTAGATATTATGGTATTTGTGGGAGCTGTGCCCAGCCCAGTATATTAGAAGAAGAGTTAAGCATCTCAGACACTGAGCTTGACCTGAAACTCCAACAGGGCCCTTTCTTACAGTCTCCCATCACCAGGGCTGATGTGTGGGACAGAGCAAAGTAAGGCTGTGTTGGGCAAGTCTGTGTCTGAATCTGGCTCAAATGCTAATCCAATGGGGGCTGAAGATCAGTTCCCCCAGCTGCTGGGGGAATCCTGGGATGGATGGAGATGCTGGTGCTACCCCCAAAAATCTACCTGGGTAATCAGGGAAGTTCAGAATCTATAGTCTTATATACAGAAGTGGGATTTAGGTGACTGTCCCTCCCTGGCATCTGGCCAAACCAGCTACTGCCCTCTGAAGATAGCTGTGCTTATACAGCACAGCAGGACCAGACTGTAAGCCTCCACAGCCAGGTTAGAGAGCACTGCCTCCATCTGAGGGGAGGTGTGTATCCTGTGTCTGCATTGCAATACAAATGTGTAACATGCTTTTCCCTCAATTCTGTCTATGTGGGCTCCCTCCCCACTCAAGAGCAATTCTTGAATCTCCACTCCATGCCCCTAAATGATGCCATGGGGTTGTGGGAATATGGGAACAGGTTCACAGACCTATTCCTAGATCCCCCAGTCCAAGTGCTACCCTGACTAGGAGAAGCCGATTGGTCCCTGGCTGCCTGAGGAAAAACTCAAACCAGCCATTCAGAGTTTTGCTAGAATTGGGCCAAGAAGAGATAGATACAGAGAAAGGACACCCTTCTCCATGAAGTCAGCTGCACAGGCAGCAATAGTGAAAATGCTGGCAGCCATGAAGCTTCTGATCCAACAAAACATCCATTCCAATCTGACCACTGACGCAGGGAAACTCTACTTTGGGGCTCAAGAGATTGCCCAGGTTCCCATCTCCCTTTGGCTTTTGGCTGAACCACTCAGACCAGTTACAGGGAACTGCACTCTGTTAACCGACTTTTCCTTTTTGTTGTTGTTGTTGTTTGTTTGTTTGTTTTGTTTTCAAACAGAATCTCACTCCATTGCCCTCAGTACAGTGCCATGGTGTCATACTTCACAGCACCCTCAAACTCTTAGGTTCAAGTGATCCTCTGGCCTCAGCCACCGGAGTAGCTGGGATTATAGCCAGAACTGACTCTTAACACAGACCTGTCATTTGCAATTGTATGAAGTATTTTGGGGAGATACAGAAACATCTCTGTAGGCTTGTGTGGGGGGACTTAACGCAAGAGTCATATCTTGATGTGCTTGTATTATTAGTAATAATGATTTTATAAGCTTGAAACCAATATTCAATTATTAGTAGTAAGTAGATTAGGAATTGAATGAGGAATATAAGTGAAGTACTTACAGGTGAGGTACATAAGGAGTGACATATGCTGTACTTATTTAACCTCTGTGTCATCATGCGTCTTCCCAGGAAGGTAATCTATTACCTGGATAACTGGTTTAGCAGCCTGGGATAGATCAAATTAAGACCTGGCTTGCTGAAGAGGCCTATGGAGCTGGTAGAAGAGTTTACACTGAAAAAGTGAAGGAATACAGCTCAAAGATCATTTTAAAGGTGAGTAGGGCAGCTGCTGGATATTGCCACTCCAAACCTGAATACCTAATTTCTGTCTTTTCATATATCCAATACTTCTATGTGCTGACTTTGTGGCCATCCAAGGGAATTCAACCTGGTTGCAGAGTAAAAATGCATGTGCATTCTGCGCTTAGAACTTGTGTTGTTTTGAAATCTTTGACATGAAAATACACAATAAGGATTCAAATCCATTTTAATTCACCACAAGAAATTTTAGCAATACATTTGACCTTAAAAGAAAAAAAGCTATAGAATTCTTTAAAGATTTAAACATTGAAAAATTTGAACCGCTGAAAAATAAGAATTGTAAAACAAAATTTCTTATCTATAGTAACTATCAAGTATTGAAGAAATGATCATTAAAATGCTTTTATGTAGTGATAAGTTTATGAAAGCAAGTCAATTTCCTTAAAATTTTGATCAGAAGTTTTAAATAAGTGCAATTTTTGTCTTTTCTAATATTTTATGTTTATTTCTCCTATTATAATAACATTAAGGAAGCAATTTTTTACAAAGCCTCATAGAGACATTCTTCCCAAACTCCTCTATTTTACTCCTGGACATCAAAGTAAATATATTATCTTCTATGCATTCTATGATATAAATGCTTGGAAAGCCCTTCTTTCAACAAATAAACTTCATCTGATTTATCTAGTTTGGTTTATTTCTTGCCTAGTCATCAACTGAAAACTATAATCGACATCTGTGAAAGTAATGGTCAAATTAGTGTTAATCCAAATATTTCAAGACCTCATCAGCACAGAGCTGAAAACTAAGTAACATCAATATGCCACTACAGGTTTCAAAGCTTGAATATACGTCTTATATCAGTTCTCAGTTATTTTAGAGTCCTTCATAGGGTCAGTTCCCAACACCTCAGTCACAAATCAGGTCAGTTCAATGTGTGGCTTTATCATCATTGGTTTTTGCAGACTACTGTGCACAAACACCTGGTGTCCCCTACACTCTAGTATCTGAACACATTATCTTTGTCATAAGTTTCCAGAACCACTCCATCTAATCTACTCCCTTCCCAGGCACCTAAATGGGCAATCATGTCCAATATTCAGGTGACACCACTGAGGCTAGCCCACTACTCTGCTTAAGACCTGACCATCACTCTACTAATAAATAGAAATAAAATTATTTTATCTTCTTGATATTGGGCTCATTTAGAGATGGCCTATAATGATATCAGACTCTATTATATATCATTTAGTTTTACATGCTCACAGACTTTCTCCTCCTAAGGAGAGAAATAGCTGGGTTGGAACAAGTTCAAGTAACCATAATAACTCTATCCCTAGAATGTCTTCACTGCCCTAGTCCTCTGTTTGATGCATTTCTTTCTTCCAAAATTTTTTCATTCAGCTTGCATTCTCTCCCAGGTACCCTGGAGTTTTTTCTTAATGTTCAGCTTTCCCCATCTCCTCCAACCTAACTCAGTGTATAAGCCATCCCTACTCAAGCCAGAGTTATTCTCCCAGAAGTATCCTCAGAGTCCAAGAAAAGCATCTCACAAAATTTAATAATTCATTCTCTAAGAAGATTCAGTTGGAACAGTGAATCATATGTTACCTTGAGGTAAATATGTAAGTACGCAGTCTTCAAAGACTATGTATATGAAAACATACTCTATTCAGAGTAGATACATTTTAAAGGTGAAGACTTCCCAATTTCATCTACAAATGGGAACAAGATGAGGTACCAAATATTCAAATATTTTCAAATAATACATGGGGAAATTACCTTTACTTTGACAAAGTTCATAGTTAGCCTAGCATGCTTAGTAAATACTAATAGTATTGAATATGTTTGTAAATCCTGTGAATAAAGCAAAATGGTCTCAGTATAGTTCATTATGGTCTCTGTGTCCACATTCCAAACCATAGCTAGTCCATGAGTATACTACAAATCACTCTCTAAATACTTAAGCAAAAAGTGAAAATATCAATGATGACACTCAGGCAAATTTTTCAGTCCACATGATCTGAGCATTACCAGCAGTTAGATATTGTATTGGTTTTGGACCAACCTGGACTATTGTGGATTGTTAATGATTCAGACATAAAACTACAGGAAAGAAATTTTAAATACAAAATTCTAAAAATTGCGATAGATAACTCATATGTAAGAATCAAAAGGTATGAATGAATCACAGTACTAGCACAATAATAGAGATAGAAAGTACTAGACCATGACCCTCAGTGTAGCTGCCTGTCCTACTCTGTCCTACATCCTCTACCTCCTGAGAACCATGTCAGCACCCTCCCACACTTTCTAGAAGTTTCTGAACACACTGAACTCTCCCAAGGTAAATTTTTTCTTCCTGAAAAGTCATTTCTCTCCTATGCATGTCATAGACTTCAACTCATCTCTCAGGAAGCATCATTAAGAATTATCTCGTTTGAAAGTTCCTCTTGTTCCCTCAGACAGAGTTATATTATGTTACAGTCATTTATTTGTCTATCCTACTCCTTTGCTCTTTGGTGAATGCCTCAGTATCAAGAACTGAGCCCTTTTGGGGTTAAATATCGGTCCTCTGGGACATTGACTGAATATATTTCCTACTTGGCTTTGGGAAAAGAAAAAGGGTGGATTCAGAAAATGCACTAAGCACCAGTTACAAGTCTAGCACAATGCTAGATACTGTACATGCATCTTTACACTTTATAATATTACAGATGTATCATTACCCAATTTTACACACACTTCATAACATTCCTGATGATTAAAGGTAAAAATTCAACTACTAAAATTTTAGCTAATAATACATATGAATATTTATCTGAGTTCTGTGAGGAAAAGGCTCTTCTATGCATAAAAGCATAAAGAAAAAGATCAATTTGGCTACATATAAAACTAAGTTAATACACAAATAAGGTGTTTTTAAAAGTTGTTTGTTGAAAGAATGAATGCTCACCCTGAAGAGAATTTGGTCACTAATTAGTATTATAAACATACACATTCGTCAGCAACTTCGTTACGGTCAAAAGATAGGGACCAAAATGTGTCTTCATCAGCTTTGTTCATTATAAATGTTCAAAGCTGATACTTTTAAAATATTGTTCTTAGGGTGCACATGAATTAATTTTCTTGTAATACTCATTTACCTTTTCTCAATAGAGTTTCTGAAAAATAATGGATATTAATTTAAAAATTACAAAAAAATAAATGTGTATCAATTCATTCCCTAGCCTTCTAATGACCATCCAGCAGTCTGGAACTAGAACAACCCAGGGCCAAGATTTAAACAATAATTTTGGTTTATCAACAGAGTAATCTAAAAAACATCCTTGCAAATAAATGCATATACATGTACTCTTGCATATAATTCATGAGTATCTACTATCATAACTCAGCTATAAAGCTATTCTTTGAATCTGTAATGTCATATTTCCTTAAGTAAAGCCCCTCATAATGAGATAATGGAATATCTAAAGTGTATAATACAACATTCACTAAAAACTAGGCTTACAATTTTGTTCTATAATAAATATTATCTTAATGACAAGCTTACATGTTTAAACACATGTTCACAAAAAGTTTCCAAAGATTAACACAAAAATCCATGGTTTTCTGTTAATAGAGTCTAATTGCCTGCATAGGAACTAAAGCTTAAGGATCTTTATTTTGAATATAATAACAACAGTTTGAATCTTTTCAATGTTTGCAAATATTCATAGGAAACCTAAAGTGCTTAAACATGTCTTCAGAAAAGTGGAGCATAATCACCATAAAACTCTTATTTTCTGAACTGATACATCCATTTTGACATAGAATTAAGATGAGTAAAATATTTACCATTAGCATATTAAACGTCCAGTTAATTACACAGGTCTAATATTTTATTATAATTGTTGGGCTTTTAAAAGGGGGTACAAATATTTTAGGTTACATGGATCACTTTTGCAATGTTTATGTCCCAGCTAAAGGTGTGCTCATAACCCAGATAGGGTTCAAGTACCCATTGGGTAGGTTTTTGCCCCTGCTCGGCTCCTCCCTCCCCCAGGTGGTTTCCACTGAGATTTACTTCCCTCTGTACACAAGTGTGCTCATCAGTTAGTTCCAATTTAATAGCAAGCACATGTTGTATTTGTTCTTCCAATCTTGAGACACTACACTTAAAGAGAATGGTTTCCAGTTCCATCCATCTGAGGAATGCTTTGGCTGTATTCCAAAGATTTTGATAGCTTGTGCCCCCTTGGTCATTCAGTCCAAAGAATTTTTTTTATTTCCATCTTAATTTTATTCTTGACTTTGTAATCGTTCACCATCAGGTTTCACAGTTTTTTTAATTTCCATGGGTTTGTGTAGGTTTTAGTGTTTCTCTTGTAATTGATTTCTTTCTTTCTTTCTTTCTTTTTTTTTTCTGTTGTGGTCAGGGAAGGGGCTTGGTATGATTTCAAATTTTTTAAATTTGTTGAGACCTTTTTTGTGCCCCTTTTGGAGAATGCCCCATGTGCTGCTGAAAAGGATGTATATTCTGTAGTTTTTGTGTATTATGCTCTGTAAATGTCTGTTACGTCCATTTGACTTAGAATTTGGTTTAAGTCCATTGTTTATTTTATTTATTTATTTATTTATTTATTCATTTTGCTTGAGAATTCAACAAGCTCTAACAGTGGGGTGTTGATTTCCACGACAATCCAATAGTGTTGTTTATTTCAAAATTTTCTTTATGTATCTGGGAGCTCCCTTTTGGAGAAAATACATATTTAGGATTGTTATGTCTTCTTGTTAGATAGCTCCCTTTACCATTATATTTGACTCTCTTTGTCTTTTGTCTCCTTAGTTGGCTTGAAGTCAATTTTATCTGATATGAGAAGGGCTATATCTGCTCTCTTTTGATATTCATTTGTGTGGAAGATTTTTTCCATCATTTGACATTGAGCCTGCCTGTAACTTTTATTTCTCTCCTAAAAAGCAGTGTCCTCTGGTGTTGCTTTTATCCTGCTATCTTGTCCTCTTCAAAGTAGTGTGAATTGTATTGGGACACCCCGCTTATCCTCTGAGATGGCTGGTGGTGCTTGTAAGAATCAGCAGCCCTCTGTTTGATTGAGTTGGTAGCTGCTATAATGAACTATAGAGCTGTACTGCCAGGGAGTTGTTGACCCTTGCAGGAGACAATCAACTGTAGCTTTTTTGTGCTTGTAACAAGCTCCAGTTCCTGAGGTGCAGAACCCGAATGACCCAGTCTTTGGTGGGGGCCTTGTAGCTCTTGGGGGTTTACTGATCACCCCACAGCAGAGGTGGGGGGCGAGGGGTGACGCTGGGCACATTTAAGTTGCGCAAGTCTGGAAGGTTCTGCAATGCCTTGGCATGGCTCAGAGGTTGTCTTCCCCGCCACTAGGGTGATCCACCGGAAGGAAGATTGAGCCCAATCCTCATCCGGCGGCACTTTCCAGACTGGCTGTGGGGAGTGAGCTCTGCCCACCTGCGCTGTACTGCCCTTGCGTCCTGAATGTATTACGCGTGGTTGCTAAGGCACCAGCAGACTGGGATCGCCGGCCTGTGTGCAGGAGGCACACATTAGCTGTGGCTTGAGCAGGATGGGATCCTCCCCTCTGGTACACGGGCCCCATTCCAACAGCGCAGTTTCCCTGTGGAGGGGGTAGGCGCTTCCTAGTTTGCCACATCTCAGACACCCTCCTCCCCAACCCCCATTTTCTCCCGTCAATTATGCTCACGTGGGCTCCAGTACCTCCAAGGCCAGCTGCTAAACCTCTCCCTGCTCAAGCCCTGAGGTCACAGGATCTAACCTTCATGTCTGACTGCTGGCACCTATCTCCCCAAAATGCTGGCAGAGAGGGAGCTCCCAGGTTGGGCACCCTGCATCCACTGCAACACCCCAGGGGGGACGGTGTGGGCCCTAGTCTCTGTGGAAACTTAAGACTACAGGACACACCAACTAGGGGGAAGGGGCCGCTTGCCAAATTCTTGGCTCAAACTACTCTCCCAGGGGTAATGGACCGGCAACGGTGAGAGACATATGGATTCACCAAAGAAAGCTTCTCTCTAGCCTCTCAGGCCACTCTCCTTGGAGGGGAACTCCACACAGAATGTTAAGCTCTGGGAACCGGCATGTTCTGCCCCACATCTCCCCATGGCTGCCACAGTCCTTGGGTTTCTGGGGATAGGAAAGCTTCCCAGTAACTTGGTTGCCTGCTGTTCACTGAAGAGAGAGAGAGAGAAAGGGATCCTACTTGCCCGTGTGCTGAGCTCTGACCCTCCCTCGGTTTGGTTCTTACCCAATATCTTTTTTTCCTTTATCCTCTTCCTTCTCTATGTCATAATTTTCCTCCACAAGGTTTCTGGCAAGCTTCAGTGCTTCTTTCATAGAAATTCACCTGCACTGTATCTCCTTTCCTGTCTCCCTATGTGAAACCCTTCCTTCTCTCCAAGACAGTCCAGCAACCCATGTCTCTAGTCAGCCATCTTGTCCCATCCCCCAATTGTTGGACTTTTATATTATTACATTATCCACCTTATTCAATTCTCCTCCCCAGATTCACATATTAAACCATGTATATACATAATATTTCTTCACTTAATAATGTTAGCCTTGATGATACATCTTCTTGATATTTTGTGACAATATAATTTCATTTTCTTTTTTTTTTTTTTGTGGGTTTTTTTTTTTGTTTGTTTGTTTTTGGCCGGGGCTGGGTTTGAACCTGCCACCTCTGGCATATGGGACCGGCACCCTACTCCTTGAGCTACAGGCGCCACCCATAATTTCATTTTCTAAAAATGTATTCATTTGTCCTGATTTGTAATATAAATCTAAGCATTATTTCATATACCTGTATGTAATGACCTTTCCATGTCATCAGATCAGAAATACTATTTAATCTAATTAATGGTGTGTCTATTACTCTTTTAAGGTGAGTTGGTCACCTTATATGTAAAATAATAAAATAGTTGCTAATAGAAACTACACATAATTTTCATCCTTTGATACTAACTTTCTTTTTTTTTTTTTTTTTTGAGATAGAATTTCACTCTTGCCCCAGACTAGAGTGCTCTGGTGTCATAGTTCATAGCAATCTCAAACTCATGAGCTCAAGACATCCTCTTGCTTCAGCCTCCCTTGGATTAGCTGGGACTACAATCATGTACCACCCTATCTGGCTAGTTTTTCTATTTTTAGTAGAGATCAGGTTTCAGTCTTGTTCAGGCTGGTCTCAAACTCCTGAGTCAAGCAATTTACCCACCTCAGCCTCCCAGAGTGCTAGGATTACAGACCACTGCACCTGGTCTAAAAACTTTTAAACAGATAAAAACTATTATCATTACTGCTTCCCTTAAAACAATTAAATTCATGAGTTTATACTTACCCTAAACTCTTTATCCTATTCTGCTTTCATAGCTATGCTGTAATTTTGTTCCCCTAAGGATGGATGAAGAGGAGAATAAGAATCGGACATGGGGGCGGCGCCTGTAGCTCAAGGAGTAGGGTGCCGGTCCCATATGCCGGAGGTGGCAGGTTCAAACCTAGCCCCGGCCAAAAACCACAAAAAAAGAAAAAAAAAAAAAAAAAGAATCGGACATGGTGTTGGGGGCAGAACAACTGTAGGTAGTAGGAAGATGAGAAACCGGGAGGTCCAACGCTACCACTGTCACAAGCCTTTCCTAACTTGCATTTTGTTTATTAAATTAAGAAGTTTGAAAATATTTGAGGACCCTTTAATCTCTAATTTATTAATTCAGATATACCCCACTCCTTCATTATTTCACCGCTTATGTCTCTCATTAATACCAGGCATTCCAATATGTGCTGCTTCCAACCCTGTAGAAGGGCTCCATCACTACTACAAACCTGATTTCACTTTAGAGAGCTCCATACAAGGATTATCCTAGGGAAACACAATAGAGGAGGGAACAGACAGAGTTTCATAAGAAAGGAGATGCCTGATGAAAAAGAAGCCCAAAATTGAACTGAAAGAACTCTTTCATGGTGATCTGCTGTAATAATGGAGATCTTTGCTCAAGAAGTACAAATGAAGTCAGTTACAAAACACACGGGTCAATGGAACAGTATAGAGAACCCAGATATAAATCTATACATTTAGAGCCAACTCATCTTCAACAACAGTACCAAGAACAGACAATGGGTAAATGACAGTCTTTTCAATAAAAAGTGGAAAACTGGATAACAATGTTTGGAAGAATGAAACTAGACCCCTATCTCTCACCATACACAAAAACTCAAATCAAAATGGATTAAAGACTTAGATCTAAGACCAGACACTATGAAACTACTAGAAGAAAAAATGAGGAAATGCTCCAGGACATTGGTCTGGGCAAAGATTATGTGGGTAAAACTTCAAAAGCACAGGCAACGAAAACAAAATAGACAAGTGGGATTACATCAAACTAAAAAGCTTCTGAACAGCGAAGGTAATAATAAACAACATGAATAGATAAACCACAGAATGGGAGAAGACAAGGGATTAATGATCAGAATATATAAGGAGTTCAAACAACTCAATAGCAAAAATAAAATCTGATTAAAACGGCAAAAGAGTTGAACAGATATTTTTCAAAAGAAGACATAACAGTGACCAAAAGATAAATGAAAAAAATATTTATCATCACTGAGTATCAGAGGAAATAGAAATTAAAACCACCAGGCAATATTATTTCACCCCAATTAAAGTAGCTTGTATCAAAAAGATAGGCAATAACAGATGTCGGCAAGAATATGAAGAAAGGGGAACCCTCACACGTGGATGGTGGCAATGTAAATTATTACAGTCACTATGGAGGCTTCTCAAAAAAAAAAAAAAAATGAAAATAGAATTTCCATATGATCCAGCAATTCCACTACTGGGTACATACCCAAAGAAAGGAAGTCAATATATCAAAGAGATACCGGCACTCCCATGCTTACTGCAGCACTATTTGCAATAGTCAAAATGTAGAATCAACCTAGTGCCCATTAATAGATAAATGAATAAGGCCCAAGAGTCAGGGACCACAGTATAAATATTAGTACATTAAAATATTTCTAAACAGTCACCTTGGTTTAACCATATTTATAAATACTTGTACAATGCATAACTGCATCTAGCAAAAAAAAAATTACCATATACTTCTGTCAGAGATAGTCATGCAAAAGAATGATGAAAACATAATCATCACTCCTCCTCTCATAAAAAGAATTTACATCTTATCATAGTATATTATACTTTAAATAAACAAACATCCGTGTTATAGTTTTTTTTTAATTTCAGTAAAACTGAAATGAAAGAGCTCTCCAAAAGCACATGAATATGTATGTAATAAATTATTTTTAAAATCATAACTGCAAAAGCTTCATTGTAGTTTCATATAATAGGTTAAGCACTTCTTTCAGAAATGGAAAAGTAACATATCTGCAGATTATAGGAAGGAGAAAGCTTGAGGTCATTGCTCCCCATCAGCAGCACCACTGATGGGAAGAAAATGACCAACATCTTTAATCTAGAATTGAGCAACATCTTTCTCTTTATGTATCATTAAAATGAGAAAAATGCTAATATCTTTCCATTCTTTTTGATTGGTCTTTTAAAAATAGAATCATGAGGCTCTTAGAGTCCCCTGCCTCCTATAAGTGTATTCTTCAAAAAGAATTCTAGAAGAATAATGGATAGATTATGGTTTATTTATCCTATTCTTAGTAAAAATGGGAAATAGGTTAATCAGGAGTTTTCTATAACAACTTCACATAATACATATTAGAAAATAATAGCCAACTTACTTTTAGCCTCATTGTCTTTAAATTAAATAAAGGGGTGATGCAGGGCTCAGGTGTTTCAATGGTATACACAATACCTAAGTGTTCTTTCTAATACCCCTAAAGCTATTACTTATTTTGATTTATTTCATAATCTTGTTCCCTGAATTAGGTAATAAAAAACAATAAATAGTAAATATACAAAATTAGACTTAAGATGATTTTTATTTTATTTTTTATAATAACATATCATTAGATATACTTCCTAATTTTTTTAAAACTTTATGTCCAAAATCAGTGATTCCTCTAAGCATTTTTCCCTTCTCTATAAGTGCATAACTAAACCAGTTTGAATTTGCATTCAGGGTAAGGAGGATTTCAGTACATACTGGAATATAAGAGACTGGCAAACTCAAATGAGAACTTTAATTCCAATTTAATCCAGTAATTCTGGCCAGATGCTCCCTAAATATATAGTATGTCTATTTCTCCTGAATAACAAGAAGATTTGTTCTTCTCTAATACGGGTGTTGCTAAAACTAAGCTAAATTACGCTAGAACTTGCTACAATTTTTACCAAAAGGAAAAAAAAAAAGCATATTTGAGAGCAGCGTGAGCAACATGAGAACAAGAGCTGATCATAAATTCACAGAACCTCACACAGAGGTCAGCTGAGACTGGAAGAAGGGAGAAGACAAGGAACTTTGCACACAGAGACTATAGTTGGTGCAATTTAAGGGTGCAGTTGCACCTTGATCTGATGATAGTGTGGGAGAAAATCATGACAGCTTTTCCTATGCCTTCCCTAAAAGTCACTTTTATTTGACTAAGTTTTAATTTGATTTAGTTTTGGTCAAGAAGAGCACTTAGAGTAAGAAAAATAGCCTACTTCTTCAAAACATAGCAGTGGCTCAGCACCTGTGGCTCAAGCAGCTAAGGATCCAGCCACATACACCTGAGCTGGTGGGTTCAAATCCAGCCTGGCCCCGCCAAACAACAATGATGGCTGCAACCAAAAAATAGCTGGGAGTTGTGGCGGGCGCCTGTAGTCCCAGCTACTTGGGAGGCAGAGGCAAGAGAATCGCTTGAGCCCAAGAGTTGGAGGTTGCTGTGAGCTGTGATGCCATGGCACTCTACCCAGGGCGACAGCTTGAGGCTCTGTCTCAAAAAAAAAAAAAAAAAAAAACATTGCCAGTGTCTGAAATTGCAAATTAGACTTCTGAGCTGGTCAGTATATTAATAAAATACACATTTGTAGAAGAAAATTCTTGTTCTTTGCCAAAGAAGAAACTGTCATTTCATTTTTCAATTCTCATCTGCAGTTGCTTTGTACAGTCTTAAGAAGCATGACAGATTAGTATCAGCTTATTAGAATTTTTTTAGCTTATTAGAATTAAATGAAGTAAGTACACTGATAGAAAAACATGACAACTGACAAATAGCATTTGAAGGCTGAAAAATACAAACACGGGCTCTAGAATTTTCAGCAGAGCAAAATGAAATCAATTAGCATGAGCAAAAATAAAATTCAAAAGGCCCTGTGGACAATATAGAACAGTCACCTGAGGCTTGGTTAAGTAAGACAAGGAAACATAACAAGTAATTCTGAAATATTTGTAATTCTTAGGGGGGAAAGTCCATTATTTAGAAAACGGCTATTTATAATGACTCATTTACCAAGAATTCTGGATGCCTGAGCTACTAGTGAACAGTAATTATAAAAAACTAATCAATATATTAATATAGGAGTTTGAATTGCTATTAAATCTTGGGAAGTTAATTTAGTTATCTTCTTATCTTTAAATACTGACTAACATAATAACAAAAACACACATCAACCTATAGTTTTATTTTTTGTAGTTTGAAACAGTCTGGTAGTACATTGGACACTTTTAGAAGCTGTCATAATTTTCTGAGATTACTAGGGGTTAATTAAGAACACTGAACTAAGTAGCAGTTTAGTCTAGTGGAAGGTAGAGGGATTTGCATTAGCAAATTAGCAAAACAAGGAAAATTACCTCATGGATACAAAAATCTGGATGATCTCATTACTAAATAATGGAACACAACTGAAAATGTGAAGCTTCTTAGTATTGAGACTTCCCTTATAAAATATAAATTTCTTTAGTTTCTCTAAATATCTACTTAAATACAGATTTCTATTAATTCATTAGAGAAAATGTTCCATAAATATATAAAATTATATTAGCTTAAATTTACTTACATTCAATTTTGTTTGTTACATTTTCATTTAATATTCTTGAGGGGGGAATTCAGAAGCATGGAGGTATTGATCTCTCTATTCATAATTAAATCATAAACCTAATTGAAGTATATTGGCACTGATCGTTTTATTTTGAGCAGAATAATGTTACCTTTACAAGAAAAGCAATTTAAGTCAGAGTAAGATTTGGTTATATTCTCTTACACTGCTTAGTAAAAATATTATCAAAATGACATAAATGTTCAGGAGGCCAATTTGGCAGCATTTGAAATATAGAGACACTTTAACCCTGTAATTTCACCTAAAGATATAAAGAAGTAAACAAAAATAACTATAAAAGACAGTTTATCATAGCATTATTTTTTTTTTTTTTGAGACAGAGTCTCAAGCTGTCGCCCTGAGTGGAGTGCCATGCCATCACAGCTCACAGCAACCTCCAACTCATGGGCTTAAGCGATTCTCTTGCCTCAACCTATCAAGTAGCTGGGACTACAGGTGCCCACCACAACGCCCAGCTGTTTTGGGGTGGTAGTTTTTGGCAGGCCCAGGCTGGATTCGAACCTACCAGCTCCGGTGCATGTGGCTGGCACCCTAGCCACTTGAGCTATAAGGCAATGAGTTCATTTGAAAAACCTCAAATGTACTAGAAGAGTTGAATTGGTTCAAAAATAAGTGGCATATTAATACAATAGAATATTAAAAACAGAATATCCTATATGTATATGAAATATTAAATTTTGTTTATTTTGAGAAAGATTTCATGATATATTATGTAATAAGAAACAAGTAGGTGGTGCCTGTGGCTCAAAGGAGTAGGGCGCTGGCCCCATATGCCGGAGGTGGTGTGTTCAAACCCAGCCCCAGCCAAAAACTGCAAAAAAAAAGAAACAAGTATAGGCGGCGCCTGTGGCTCAGTGAGTATAGGCCGCCAGCCATAGGGTGGCAGGATTAAATCCGACCCCGGCCAAACTGCAACAAAAAATAGCCAGGCGTTGTAGCAGGTGCTGTAGTCCCAGCTGAGACAAGAGAATTGCCTGAGCCCAAGAGCTGGAGGTTGCTGTGAGCTGTGACACCACAGCACTCTACCAAGGGCCACAGAGTGAGACTCTGTCTCTATAAAAAAAAAAAAGAAGAAGAAGAAAAGAAACAAGTATAAATCTATATGCATTATATGATTCCATTTTAAAAGGGTATTTATATGTTTAGAAAGATTTCTAAGACATGTCTAATATGTCTTATTCAAATGTACATATTATGTATGCACAACAGTGATTACACCTGTATGATATTTATTTTCCTGGTTTTTTTACTTTTATAATTTTCAATGATTAAATACATATTTTATAAACACAGAAAAATATAACTATCACAAAAAGATTTGTCTTAGTTTATTTTATTCTTAATCATGCAGACATCTACTAATTGAGCTTAACACAAAAGTATCTTATGTTTTTTTGTTTTTGTTTTTTGTTTGTTTGTTTGTTTTTTGAGACAGAGTCTCACTATGTCACCCTCAGTAGAGTGCCATGGTGTCCAGCTCACAGCAACCTCAAACTCTCAGGCTTAAAAAGCAATTCTCTTTCCTCAGCTTCCCAAGTAGCTGGGACTACAGGCAACCGCCACAATGCCCGGGTATTTTTTGTTTGTAGTTGTCATTGTTGTTTGGCAGGCCTGGGCTGGATTCGAACCTGCCAGCTCCCGTGTATGCAACTGGCACCCTAGCCACTGAGCTACAGCACCAAGCCAAAAGTATCTTATGTTAATCAAGCTCAATTTCATAAAATCGTTGATTGACCCTTAAGGCTTTTATTGACTTCACCAAGGCTAATGCCATCTTCCTTACCTGCTGTACATCTTCATTCTTTCCCTCTACCTCAAGACTAAGGGACCCCCCTGCCTTGTCTCTCCTCATGTCAGCCAACTCCTATAACCTTCCATAACCAGCTCCTATAACCAAGGAGTAAGGTACCCCCTTGCCTTCTCTCTTCTCACGTCAGCCATCTCCTATAAGCTTCCATGCCTTCTCCTATGTGAAGTTTTCCCTGACAACAGAGGGGTCACTTTTTGCTCCCTGTCCCCCTGAACAGCAAGGACACCAAACTGCTGCATCTCCCACTTTGGATTATAATCACCTGTTGACCTGCTGTGTTCCCTAATAGACTTTGAGCTTCTAAGGACAATAATAATCTTACTCATCTCTCTGCTGCCAGCACTGAACCTCCACACAGCAGAGGGTATGAAATAAATATTCATTAAATGAATTACTCTACTTAGATTGTCTCAATCATTCAATTTTCTTGGAATTAAACACAAAAGCAGAGAAAAGGTAAAATAAACCCAGACTCTAGGACCATATCTGGTACATAAGAGTTTTCAAAACACCTGACTGATGAATGACCAATAGTATCAGAGCGATCACTTAAAAACATTTAGTATATATTTTTTCCACAATTTAATTCAAAAATGTATCTGAAGAAAAACTATGAGAATTCTAAGACACACCAAAAGAGAAAAAATAAATACCTACATATACCACTATGTTTATATTTGCTCTTGATCCTCTTTTCCATTTTCATGGAAATAATTACTAAATTTGAAAATTATTTTTACCCTTCCTAAGAAAAGAGGAAGATTAACATGCCTTTTTATGCCACCGATGTGAGCAGCATTAATTAATCAGGAACATAAGAAGAAGCTGAAATAAAGTTTGTAACATTTGAGCTCTAATTCTAGTTGGGAGAAACAATATTATAAAAATAATCCAATGTGCATTAAACTGTATTAGTATGTCTAAAGCAGCAATATCTATAATATTTACAAAGAAAATAACATAAACTAGCTGTCGAATAATAGGCTAACAGCCAAGGAATGGAGAATTTTTCCACAAAATAGACTACTAACCTGTATTAAAAATTATTCTTAATAACATGAGGAAATTCTTCTATTATATAAAATAATACAATCACAACACAGATACATCTAATATGAGTAATTAGTAATAATACATATAAGATGGACTATAGGGAATCTACATTGTAATAGTGGTCACTTCAGGAAATTGAGATAATAGATAAAATTCTGTTCTTTTTACAGATTCCTCTATCATTTTTTCAATGATTAACATCTTACTTTATAATTAGGAAGGAGCATGAACCAAAATGTTGATTCTTTTTTTCTAGCCTTTAAAATGAAGGTTGGTTTTTATTTCTTTTTCACAGTTTTCTTTAATTTCTTATATGGGTAAGATTTATTTTTATAATTAGCATAAAAATAAGTATTACTCTAAAAATGAGATGGAAGTATTGCTTTGTAACCGTAAAAAGTTAGTAGGTAAACAGAGAGGCGTTTTAGCACAGTGAAAACACTCTATGTGATACTGTAATGGTGGATACATGTCATTCTGCATGTGTACAAACACATAGAATATACAATGCCAAGAGCAAAACTTATGGACTTTGGATAATAATGATGTGTTAACGTGGGTTCGTTAATTGTAACAAACACACCACGATGTGAGGGATGTTGATAGTGACACAGACTATGCACATGGGAGGTTAGGAGGTACACAGATATCTCTGTACCTTCCTCATGATTTTGCCAGAATCCTAAAATTGCTCTAAAAAAATGAAGTCTTTAAGAACATCTATTCTGAATGTATGTAATGACTTGATTAAAATAGTTATCACTAGAATTTTGTTTATAATAAAAATTTAGGGGAAAAGCTCTCTATGCAATAATAGAAAACTAAATAAATTATTAGTGTATCCACCCAATGGGTGACTATACAAAGCATTAAAAGTAATATTGTAGGTAAATATCTAACAATACGAAAAAATACTTGCCTAATGTTGTTAGATATAAGACATTAATTAAGTACTGGTATTTGTTGTCAATCTCTTTCTCAGTAAGCAAAAATATTTGCATAGGAAAAAAGAAGGGAAAGAAAAATTAAAACCAAAGATATAAGTGGTGATTATCATTGGATCATTACACTGTAGATCATTTTTATTTTCTTCCTTTCTACTTGTTTAGATTCTATATTTTAAAAAGCAACTATCATTATATAAAAAGGAAAATGTTTTAAAATACATAAAAAGAGGGAGAACCAAAAATCAACAACCAGATATTGGTAATACAAAAAATTAAAAATTCTAGGTATTTTCCAACTTTCAAATGAGCCCACTGAATTAGTCTACCTCTAAGTCAATTCTCTTAATCCTTGTCCATATAAACAAATACTGAAAGACACACAAAAACAGTTACATTTAACATTAGATGTTGTATGTATTCTTCAGTTTAGTTACAAAGCTAGACAGACAAACAACACTTAAAGTTTTACAGGAAACAACCATATCTCTGATGATCCCTGAGGTGTTCTGCTGTGCCAGCTGAGTAATTATTCAGGCATATATACATACTAAGTAAAAAATCAATTATGCTTTAATTGTATGATGGGGAGGAAAATTATCATTCTGGTGATTAGCAAAATTTCTCTTGGAAGCAAGACCAATTTGTATTTATCAAAATATCATCTTCTACAACTCTGTTGCAAAGGCATATTAATCATATATACGCATAACTGAATTCCTAAAAGTGAGCCAAAAAGAAACCTAAGGAGTAGATAGTTATTGGCAGGATTTAAAAGGGAAAAAAGTCTAGAAAAACGTGATGGAGTATGAAGGAGAAGCAAAAGCAGCACAGGAACATAAAAAGGGGTCAGACCCCAAGTAACAGAGACAACCAATAAAAATTTCTCAGAGCCAGAAATGGTTGAGACACTTTTAATAACAGGCTTTCTCAATTTTAAGTTGTTTACTGAAACCCAAACCTTCAATAAAATAGGCTAGCT
The DNA here is from genome assembly GCF_027406575.1 of Nycticebus coucang. Classification (NCBI taxonomy): domain Eukaryota; kingdom Metazoa; phylum Chordata; class Mammalia; order Primates; family Lorisidae; genus Nycticebus; species Nycticebus coucang. Next base: position 73,281,525 of record NC_069784.1, on the reverse strand, counting down.
GATACTTGGGTAGCAAAGGATTAGGGACCTTGTCCAGTGGTACAGTACAAAGCAGAAATGGAGTCGGAAGGGAGAAGCAAAATGGGAGGCAGGGATGGAGAATTTAAGAAGCAGGTGGAAAAAGCCAAAAAATATATATGAATTATTATTAATCTCATCCCCAAAGAATCCTTAAAAATTTTGCTAGATAACACATTGGGGGTGGTGACACTAATTTTACCTAATACTATACGACAAGGTGACATTATGCCTGGGGTTATCAGAGACTAAAAACTGCAGGAAAGATAAAGTATACTTGAGCCATACAAGGTGCTTTATAAACATTATCAAATGTAATTCTCAAAGGAATCCTGTGAGTTTATATTTCCCATGCGAATGAGGAGGAGGCATCTCAGAATACCCTGCATAAGCCACACAGCCAGTGAAAAGGATTTCAACAGAGGACAGATCCACCCTAGGCTCTCTTTTCTTCTCTCTTTTCTTTCACATCACATCTGAGAAATGCTAGGCTAGGTTAGTAAGTTTCAGAGGTGTCCAACCCCTATTTTTCCTCAACTGAATACTAGAAGAATAAGAATTATCTTACACATTAAATACACAAATACTAAGGAAAGAAAGCTGATTAGAAAAAGAAAAAAGGTCCACGCATACTTTTTTTTTTTTTTTTTTTTTTTTTTTGTAGAGACAGAGTCTCACCTTATCGCCCTCGGTAGAGTGCCGTGGTGTCACACAGCTCACAGCAACCTCCAAATCCTTGGGCTTAGGCGATTCTCTTGACTCAGCCTCCCGAGTAGCTGGGACTACAGGTGCCCGCCATAACGCCCGGCTATTTTTTTTTTTTTTTGTTGCAGTTTGGCCGGGGCTGGGTTTGAACCTGCCACCCTCGGCATATGGGGCCGGCGCCTTACCCACTGAGCCACAGGCGCCGCCCAAGGTCCACGCATACTCTTCATGATATCCAGCACTACACAGATAAGCAAAAAAATGTCCTCACAAAATCAGGGTACGGCCCACAGGCAACAGGTTGGACATCCCTGTTTAAATTTTTGTGACTTTTATCACATGAATAGAAAATGTACTCAATACTAATATGAAACCAATATATAAACAACTACATGCTCACAGAAAAGAAAAACACAAGTATATTTTACTGAGGGGAGGGGAAAGAAGGGAGGGGAAAGGGGAAGAGGAAGGATGATTGTGGGGATCTCACCTACCGTGCTCAACTACAACTGGAACTTTACCTTAGGAACAAAAACAATGTAACCTAAACACTGTACCTTATATTAATCTAAAATTTAAAAAATTAATTAATTCGATTTAAAAAATTGTTGTGACTTGTATATTACAGTGGTAAGTTGCATATAGATATATCCAGTCTTTGTGATTTGATATGCATGTTTTCAGCCTTGTTGGTCACCTATTCACAATTTAAACAGTAGTGGGGGAGGTGGCATCTATTTGTTTGTAATGTGAGTCTCAAAAGATATTTCATAATCAACATATTGGGTAGAGTGCCAAAGCATTTCCCTCATTTCTTTTTTGCTTTGAAAAAACACAGGGCAATTGTAAATCACAGCTACCTCAAACACCAGGTATCATCAGGGTGACCTTCAAATACTTAAGCAAACCTTTTCCTCATTGTTTTTTCTCTCACATCAACATGTGTAATGAAACTGCTATGTATTTGCCAGATTCCAGACACTTGGGAATTAGAAAATAGTATAAATGAAAATAAACCTTTACCAGCATTTTTGCAGTTTTCCTGGGTTTTTTTTGTACAGCTTTATGTTACTTACTGATTATGACTTGAATGGCAGAAAAGAGACGCTGAGTTTCCTCTTCATCTCAGCTTAAGTATGTCTAAAAGAAGAAGGTATGCCTGCCTTGGTTTTTCACAGAACTGCTGCCAAAAATCTGAGAGACTGTTCTAATATCTTCTAAAAATATGTAAAAATTATCTTAGCAATTCATATATATGTTTCAATTAGAAGATACTGTATTTACATTTCAATGGCTTCTTTCAAGTTAAGTAGTGATCTCCACAACCAGTTCAATACACATTTCTTTCAAAATGAGATTTAACTGGGAACTACAGAAATTCCTCTTGCTATTTCATCTGGAAAAGGGACACAAAGGACACAAAGTAATGATGCTTGAGAGGTGAAAACAAATGAAAGAAGTTACTCTAATCACTCTGAGGCAAAGGGGCCCTCATTTATTTTAAGTACAGTCACTGGTTATGTGACTGTTGCCTTAATATGGCATCTGAGTGAAAGGTGCTTGCCACAAAAACAGTCAAATGGACTGAGGTCCAAGGACCATTAACCTTGGTTCATATTAGCCCCTGGAACAGAATTAATTGGTACTAATTCCTGGTATGATTAGAAGAAAGGGCAAATTTATTTTATATGCCATCACTTCTCTACCTTTTGGCCAAGACCAAGTGAAATACTTTATATGCCAAACAGTGACAAAGTTGTTTTGCTGATGATTGGTACTTTTGTCCTCTCTTGCACACTCCATCCATGGGTGACAATATTCACATCAATGACAATTATCTTATAAAATGTTATATGTATAAATGTCAGAGATTATGGCAGTATTTTTATTTTTCTTTCCTCAAGATTCCTATTTTAAAAAGTTAACATCTCAAAAGTTTTTCTCAGCTTGGCATCTGTAGCTCAACTGGCTAGGGCGCCAGCCACATACACCAGAGCTGGCAGGTTCAAATCCAGTCTTGGCCCGCCAAACAGCAGAGATAACTACAACCAAAAACTAGCCAGGCAATAACTACAACCAAAATATAGCCAGGCATTGTGGCGGGTGCCTGTAGTCCCGGCTACTTGGGAGGCTGAGGCAAGAGAATTGCTTAAGCCCAGGAGTTGGAGTGCGAGATTGCTGTGGAGATTGCTGTGAGCTGTGACGCCGTGGCACTCTACCTAGGGCGACAGTTTGAGATTCTGTCTCAAAAAAAAAAAAAAAAGTTTTTCTCCATTTCCACAATATATTTTAATCAGAATCTATTATACATATGTGTATACACATACATACATATCTACACACATATGTATTACTGTAAATGCTGTACAGTTCATGAATATTTATTTTGTGACTACATCTGACTTATGGTCCTATGATTTATCGGAAGTAAAGACAATTTGACTACCTTTCAAGGTAGATAATTATTAAGACATTATGTTTCAGTGTTTCCTTGCAAGAATATATCTTCAATATACATCACACTGGCTTATATCATTTTCTCTCTTCCTGTGGTATTTATGACACCAGTTCAAGAAAATGTAAAAAGAGGCACCTGTGGCTCAAAGGGGTAGAGCACCAGTCCCATATGCCAAAGGTGGCAGGTTCAAACCCAGCCCCGGCCAAAAAAAAATAAAATAAAATAATAAATTTTTCTTTTGTTTTATTTTTATATATAAATATCTCCCAGAATTTTTCCCACATTAAACTAAGAAAGATATAGGACAAATTATATTTGTAATTTAAATATACTCCATATTTTCAAAGGATATAAGATTAGTTCTATATTTATATATGCTAGTCACATATACTGTTGAAAATTTGATGATATGTCATAAGAAGATAAAAATGGTAAAATTAATTTATTTTTTAAATTATAGAACATAGCATAGTTAGCTAACAGGGACAATCTTAAAGCTCTCCATAATTAGAGAGTATTAGAAAGAAAATATAATTCCATTATATAAATTATGGCATTTTTTCACCTTTCAGTTAGGATCATCTTCCTTAGAGAGAAAGGCATACAAACTTTGTAAGAGTATTAAAAAAAAGACATTGAAAATGCTTAAAGACACTGAACATTTACGTGCATAAAAAGGTTTAAGAAAAGCTAGGACTTTTGTCTGGTGAAACTACTCTCATTACATGAAAAAAACTCAAATATGGACACCTCTGGCCTCTGTTTCTCTGCTTATTTCCCAGAAATCTCGCAGATGTTGTATTGCTATTTCAATTGCATGAAAGTCTTCTGGGTCAAAAACATTCATTAAGCATCACTAGGTGCTTAATAAATGTTTCTGAGTTTAGAATGGTTACCGCAGGGAGATGTAACAGAAATAGAAGATACAGTTTCTGACATCAAAAAACTTTCAACAGTACTGATTAGCCACACAATACAAAGGGACTAAAATGGAGTTTCCAAAGAAACATGTAAATTAGCACAAATTAAAACAATACAAAAATATATCTAAGCTGAGGTGAGTCACTGGGTGATCTAAGTGGCGGAGCCAACCAGAATGTTTTGAATCATGTATTAAAGAATCAAAATACATGACTGAACGAGCTAAAGAAGGAGAGTTTTTCAGAGGGTAGAGGGTTTAGCTAAAAGGATGGGGTAGGAAAAAAAAAAAACATGGCAAAGTGGGGTGGAAATTGAATTTGAAAGACAACACAGCAGGCTCTATCAGTCTAAATTTGCTCATCTATCTTTTTTAAACTATCACTAATTTTCTATCTTGCTGTTATACTCTTGCACAAAATCTCCCAAGCGTTTGTTTTCCATTGACCCCTTTTGTGAGGAGAAATACCCTTCAAACAAACCGCACCTGTCTAACCCAATTATTGCTATCACTATCCATTAAGAACACAAAATTAACCAGGGGAAAAATGTTGTTATTAAATTCTATTTGTCTTCAATAAAATTTCATAAATAAGTTTCATAATCAAAAAAGTAAAGGTTGTTTTATACCATTAATATTAATTAATAGGGACCACGCTGTGAACTGCCACAGTCCTCATCCTCCCCACACCTACAGAATGGGAGCCCCAAAGTAAAAATGAAAAAAACATTAATTCCTCTTTCCATGTACCAAAACCTCACTCTATGGTGCTGATTGTCATTACAATAGTAACAGTAGTAATAATTTATATGGGCTATGTTTACTATGTATGGGGCCGACACCATTAGAAGCACTTTACACATATTATTGATACCTAACAGCCGCTAATAATCATTATTCCCATTTTGTAGGCAAGAACACTGAAGCCCAAATAAGTAACATGCCCAAGGACACACGATGGGCGAGTGGTGCTTTGTGGGTTAAATGCAAGCCTCTCAACAGCAGACCACATGCTTTCAGCAATGACACTTGATTGCCTTTGCATGTCCCATGGCCTACCCACAAACAATGGCCATTCATTTCTAACTGAAAATGACATCCATTCCCTTCCCTGCCTCTCAAAGATATAATAAAGATTAGTTTGATACCTGTAAAGGGTTTTGACCTCCTCATAAAGATGCCCACATGATTATAACTCCTTAATTTCCATTTCCTCTTATGCCATGTCTTCAATTATAGAATCTCGTAGGTATGCAATCTTGGAGCCAATTGACTTTGCTTCTCTCATACCACATTCAGGCTGTAATCAGTTGCTATATTATCATATAAACATCATCCCTAAAATTCACTTGTTCTATTCTAATTTTTAACGCTTAAACCATTAGTCTCAATTATTGTAATCTCTGTAGAGTACTGCATTTTACCTTGTGAAGAGGAAATTTTAATGAAAATTGGGCCCTAATACACATCAAGGGGGCAAGAATAAAGTTTATGTGTTAATCAAGAAACAAATAATCTCATTCAAATATGCACATTCTTAAATTGCTCTGAGCTTTGAAATCTGCCTTAAGTCTCAATTCCACTATTTATAGGTTCGCTGTATTTTATCTCTGCATATTTACCTCTAACAATTTCTTAAGATAGTAGAATTTTGGAGCTCAGTAGGAACTTAAAGATAACCTACAGCAAACCCCATTGTAGACAAGAGAAAATTAGGGATCACTGATGTTGTGCCAAGATACCTCAGTTAAAATGTGATAAAGCTAGAACTAAACCTAGACATTCTGATCTCAGATATATACTACTTCTCATTCACTCACTCAATCTTCCACCTACTCCCCTGGCCCTAAATACTTTATGCAGATTTCTAAATCTTTTTCTAGTCATAATTTCTCTGCCAGGTTCTAGTCTTGCATTTCAAACTACTTACTGGAATTTTAGGTGTACTTTAATATTGAAAACTAGTTTTATTATCTCTCCACCAAAATTGATCTTACATCTCTCGATCCTATGAAAGGTATTGGATATAACGGATTTAGATGGGCTCCGGAAAAAAAGAAGACATGGAAGAGAAGTTTAGGCCAGCTCTGTCACTGACTAGAAGACTGTTACTTTCTTGTATTCTATTTTGTATACTTCTTCTTCCAAAAATAGATAAGTCCAAAGAAATCAGGTCAGCAAACGGGACCTGGAGAATGGAGTCATTTGGCCCATTCAAGTTGGAAGGAAAAGCATGGGTCTGCTGGATTACATAGTCCAACCAGTTTAAACAAGTTTCAGTCCAAACCCCAGCTACTAATAATACATATAGAACCCCAGCTAGTAATACTGTATATGAAACATTTGCCTAAAGAATGTCTTCCATGCTTATGCTTGGCAAACTACAACAGTGCAAGCCTGTAGGCATTTGTGTGCATCTACGTTCACAGGCAATCTTTCCTCCACCAGAAATGCTCTAGTATGACAATAATTCCACAGTGGATGAGTAACTGGAAAGAAAGATTACTCCAAAAACATTGACCTTTTAGAGCCACATGCCTCTTAAATTCTAAATCCTTGATAAATGCAAGGCTTATACAGAGATAATATATGGGAAGAATCTGAGATTGAGTTGATAAAGATTAAGTCTGGACTCAGTGAAGGCTCTATGAATGGTAGCCACTACACTCATAAGTGGCCCTAAGTCATAAGAAATGTGAAGAAATCTAGTCCTGTAGGAAAAAAATCATTCTGGAAGTCAGGAAAGATTTGTTTAAAATAGGTTAAACTCTAGGAGGCAGTTCAAACTTTCAGCTTAATATGCAGGTTGGATTTCATTAAATAGCTCATTTTTCCCTCTTAAGACATTTATCTTATTTCTTAATAGGGTAAAGAGTAGTATATTATTAAGATTAAATCATTGTCACTAATTTTGAAAATCCAGAGTATACGTTTATTACAAGTGAAGTTCAATAAGGAATGAAAAGTAAAAATGGATTCTGGACGCAGATAGAAGATATGTCATAACCAGAAGGGAAATGCAATATTTTCAGGAGAAGGAAGTATTTTGATTCTTTTTTTTTTTCAGATTTTTAATTATTGATTTATTTTTTTTAATTGTTAAATCATAGCTGTGTACATTTGTTCAATCAAGGGGTACAGGTGCTGGTTTCATATACAATTTGAAATATTCTCATCAAACTGTTCAACATAGCCTTTATGGCATTTTCTTAGTTATTGTATGTAGACATTTATATTCTGCATTTAGTAGGTTTTGCCTGTAGCCTTTATGGCATTTTCTTAGTTATTGTATGTAGACATTTATATTCTGCATTTAGTAGGTTTTGCCTGTACCCATTCTAAGATGCACCGTAGGTGTGGCCCCACTCATTACCCTCCCTCCACCCTAAACTCCCCCCTCCCTTCCCCTCCCTTCCCCTCCCTTGGCCGTTTCCCCATATTCTTGTGCTATAGTTGGGTTACAGCCTTCATATGAAAGCTATAAATTAGCTTCATAGTAGGGCTGAATATATTGGATACTTTTTCTTCCATTCTTGAGATACTTTGCTAAGAAGAATATGTTCCAGCTCCATCCATGTAAACATGAAAGAGGTAAAGTCTCCATCTTTCTTTAAGGCTGCATAATATTCCATGGAATACATGTACCACAATTTGCTAGTCCATTCATGGGTCTATGGGCACTTGGGCTTCTTCCATGACTTAGCAATTATGAATTGGGCTGCAATAAACATTCTGGTACAGATGTCTTTGTTATATTGTGATTTTTGGTCTTCTGGGTATATACCTAATAAAGGAATTATAGGATCGAATGGCAGGTCTATTTTTAGGTCTCTAAGTATTCTCCAAACATCCTTCCAGAAGGAACGTATTAGTGTGCATTCCCACCAGCAGTGTAGAAGTGTGCCCTTTTCTCCGCATCCATGCCAACATCTCTGGTTTGGGGATTTTGTTATGTGGGCTACTCTTACTGGGGTTAGGTGATATCTCAAAGTGGTTTTGATTTGCATTTCTCTGATGATTAAGGATGATGAGCTTTTTTTCATGTGTCTGTAGATCGTGCGTCTGTCTTCTTTAGAGAAGTTTCTCTTCAAGTCCTTTGCCCACCCTGAGATGGGATCACGTGTTCTTTTCTTGCTAATACATTTGAGTTCTCTGTGGATTCTGGTTATTAAACCTTTATCGGAGGTATAACCTGCAAATATTTTCTCCCATTCTAAGGGCTGTCTGCTTGCTTTACTTACTATGTTCTTGGCTGTGCAGAAGCTTTTTAGTTTGATCAGGTCCCAGTAATGTATTTTTGATACTGGTTCAATTGCCTGGGGAGTCCTCCTCATAAAATATTCACCCAGGCCGATTCTTTCAAGAGTTTTCCCTGCACTTTCTTCAAGTATTTTTATAGTTTCATGTCTTAAGTTTAAATCTTTTATCCAGTGAGAGTCTATCTTAGTTAATGGTAAAATGTATGGGTCCAGTTTCAGTTTTTTACAGATCACCAGCCAGTTCACCCAGCACCATTAGTATCTTGAGTCTTGTGCCTAAACACCTGTAAGCTGATCTACACACACCACGCACACACACACCCCACACAGGAAAAAACAAATTAATGATTCTATAAATAGAAACAATTGCCAGAGCTTTTGAAGGAAACAGAAACTTCAATAAAAACAGTTTAAAAACCAAGTTTCTAAAACTTTGCTTTTTTCCTCAAATTAAGGTAAGAAATATGGCAAAGTGGTGGGGGGAGAGAAAGAAGCTCAGATCAGCAGAGTCCCATATCTGAGAAAGAAGAAGAGATATGGGTCCTCGAAATTGGTCTTATAAACCCCAAATGAAAGAAGATAAGGAATGTCAAATGGAAGTAGAAATAGCGGGGTCTTGGGTGGCCCCTGTGGCTCAAGAAATAGGGCACCGGCCCCATATAGCAGAGGTGGTGGGTTCAAACCCAGCCCTCGCCAAAAACTGAAAGAAAATAAAAAAAAAAAAAAGAAAAGAAAAGAAATAGTGGGGCGCTGCTTCTAAAGGAAATGAGGCTACAAAAAGAGATGTTCATGTTGCCTCCAAAGTAGTGAAGTACTTGAGATGCAAGGAAATCCAAAGCAGAATAACAATTAGGTTTTGGAGGAGCACATGGCAAGGACCTCACTGTACTCACTGGATCTCTCCCTGAATGCACATGCTTAGGAGGCACAGACAGCAGCAGCTCCCATTCCAAACTCTTCAAATGAAAATTTCATCTTTTTTTTTCCAAATGAAAATTTTAGCACCTGGATGAAGCCAATGTGTTTAAAGGCAAGGAAAAGGTCCTGGTAGGAACTAGGCACAATTACAAGATAAAGGGACTTCTGGGCAGCCTGCATTAGCATCAAATATAGTTCATACATAGAAAGGCAGGCTTGGCATGTTAGGATCTTTCTTGAACTGGAGAAAAATCAAGAGAATATGAGAATATTAGGAATATGAGGAATACAAAATAAAGCAGGAAAAAATGAAAAGGAAAGGAATTCAGCAATGCTTTTGGTTTCAAACACATTTTGGATTTTTTCTCTGGCTTTTACCATGAAACTGTGCTTAGCCTGAAAAAATATTTAATAAATCTTATGTAATAATAATCTGGGGATGACTGGATAACAATTATAAGCTCCTTATCAAACTGAAAAGAGCTCAAAGGGTTTCCCAACAGCAGATTTTCCATAGTCTTCTTCCATCTTTTCATAAACAGGTGTAATGGCACACGACAAGAAAACACCATTACATAGTGTCATTTTACTATTTGTCTCTATTTACTTATATGCAGTCCCATTTGCTTGATTCTGAGAATAAGAGGTTCAAAAAAATGATGATAGAGGTAAAAATTAATGGCCATAACAGCTTAGATGAAAAGAATAAGTTTTCTAAGAAATCTGTAGCCATGCACTGGAAAGAAGGCAAAAGAAGAATAAAAATTTTAATAACAAAGGAAATAGAAACAAGGTGTTGTTTGTATTACAGGGAAACTTAAAGAAAGGGAAAATTTGAGTAGGTGTGTGAGTGGGACAAAGAGAATTAAGATTTGTAAAGCAAATGAAAAATTGTATCCAGGGCAGCGCCTGTGGCTCAAGGAGTAGGGTACCAGCCCTACAAACTGGGGGTGGTGGGTTCAAGCCTGCCCCCGGCCAAAACTGCAAGGAAAAAAGAAAAATGTATCCATCAAATCTGGTTAGAGTTTCTATATATATATATATATATATATATATATATATATGATACTTGGGAATAGTATCCCAAAGTATACTAATTCCACCCATCTTTATTGATCAATGTTTCAATGGTTTTTCAGAATACTAATAAAAACATGTTAAACTTATATGTTAAATATCTCATAAAATAAGTTTCCAAACAAATATAGATGCCTGTATTTCTAAATCTAAAATCAGGGCATATGATTTGCAAAATATCCTGATTTTTGATTCTTAAGACAGCTCTTTCTGAACATAAGAGGTAAAGAGTTTTAAAACATTTCATTGAACATTCACTTAAGATTTCTACACAAAATAGCTCTCCAGAGCTATTTATTTTATACTGCATTGTAGCAGATGCTATGGAACCTGCCCCTTTTCAGGCAGGCACACCCATTCCCCAGCTGCAGTATGTATTGGCTGATAATAACTCACAGATGCCTCCATTCCCTGGAAAATGATATGATCTGGACATTGTTGTACACCCAAATTCACATGTTGAAACCTAACTCGCAGTGTAAAAAGTATTAAGTGGTGGGTCCTTTAGGAGGTGATTAGAATGGGATTTGTTCCCTTACAAATGAGGGTGAAGGAAGGGAAAGAATGCCCCAGAGGAATGGAATCCATACTAGAGAATATTATAAATGAAAATTTCCTAAATATCACCAAAGATTCTGACACACTCCTTTCAGAGGGATATAGGAGCTCAAATTGTCTTAAATAGAGCTTCTCCAAGATACATTGTGAGGAACCTGTCCCAAGTCAAGACAAAAGAAAAGATTCTGCAAGCTCCCAGGAGTAAGCACCAATTTACCTACAGGGACAAACCCATCATGGTGACGGCATACTTCTCTAATGAAACTTTCCAAGCAAGAAGACAATGGTCATCTACCTTTAATGTATATAAACAAAATTTCCAGCCCCAAATTCTATATCCTGCTAAGCTAAGCTTTAAAATTGACTGAGAAAGCAAATATTTTACTGATATGCAAACATTGAGGAAATTTGCCACAACAAGACCAGCTCTATAGGAAATACTTCAACCTGTTCCACACACGTACCATCACAATGGACCACTAGCAAAGTCAGCACCCAAAAACTAAAGGACACAACCTAGCTTCCACAATGATGCAAAAGATAAAACCAAGCAATGGATTTTCACAAAATAAGATGAATAGAACGCTACCACACTTATCAATTATCTCAATAAATGTTAATGGCTTGAATTCCCCACTGAAGAGGCATAGACTGGCAGATTAGATTAAAAACACAAGCCATCTATTTGCTGTCCGCAGGAAACCCATTTAGCCTCAAAATACAAATTAAAACTCAGAGTGAAGGGTTGGAAGACAATTTTTCAGGCAATTGGTATTCAGAAGAAAAGAGGTGTTGCAATCTTATTTTCAGATGCAAGTGGATTTAAAGCAACTAAAGTCAAACAAAAAAAAAAGATGGACACTTCATATTGGTCAAGGGAAAAACACAACAAGAAGACATTTCAATTCTAAATATTTATGCACCCAACTTAAATGCTCCCAAATTCTTGAAATAGACCTTACTTAGTCTGAGCAATATGATATCCTATAACAACATAATAACAGGGGACTTTAATACTCCTCTGACAGAGCTGGACAGATCCTCTAAACAGAAATTAAACAAATATATAAGGGACTTAAATGAGACCCTAGAACAACCGTGCTCGATAGACATATATAGAACACTCCATCCCAAAGCTAAAGAGTATACATTTTTCTCATCGGCCCATGGAACATTCTCCAAAATTGATCATATCCTAGGACACAAATCAAACCTCAACAAAATCAAAAGAATTGAAATGTTACCTTATATCTTTTCAGACCACAAGGCAATAAAGGTGGAACTCCAACAAAAATGTTAAATCTCAAACAAAGGCATGGAAATAAAACAACCTTATGCTGAATGATACTTGGGCTCAGAAAAAGATAAAAAAGGAAATCATTACCAATGTGAAGGAAATGGAACAATATTTGGAATCACACCCTCTCCCTAGACTTAAACAAGAAGAAATAGATTTCCTGAATAGACCAATTTCAAGCACTGAGATCAAGGAAACAATAAAAAAAATCACTCCCAACAAAAAAATGCCCTGATCAGGATGGCTTCACACCAGAATTCTATCAGACCTTCAAACAAGACCTTATTCCCATACTGCAGAAATTATTCCCAAAAATTGAGGAGAAAGGAATCTTCCCCAACATGTTCTACAAAACAAACATCACCCTGATACCAAAACCAGGAAAAGACCCAACTAAAAAGGAGAACTTCGGACCAATTTCACTCATGAATATAGATGCAAAAATTCTCAACAAAATCCCTGCCAATAGATTACAGCTGAGAGTCAAAAAAGTTTTACATCATGATCAAGTAGGTTTCATCCCAGGGATGTAAGGCTGGTTTGACATATGCAAGTCCATAACATTATTTACCATATCAACAGAAGCAAAAACAAAGACCATATGATCCTCTCAATAGATGCAGAAAAAGCATTTGATAAAATCCAGCATCCTTTAATTAAAACACTGACAAGTATAGGCACAGCTGGCACAGTGCTTAATATGATCAAAGCTATTTATGACAAACCCACAGCTAGTATTTTAATGAATGGAGTAAAACGGAAAGCTTTTCCACTTAGAACTAGAACCAGACAAGGTTGTCCTCTGTCACCTTTACTATTCAACATAGTGCTGGAAGTTCTAGCCAATACAATTAGGCAAGAGAAGGAAATAAAGGACATCCAAATAGAAGCAGTGGAGGTCAAACTCTCCCTCTTTGCTTATGATATGATCTTACACTCAGAGAACCCCAAAGACTGAACCATAAGACTCCTGGAAGTCATCAAAAAAAAAAAAATACAGTAATGTCTCAGGATATAAAATCAGTGTCCACAAGTCAGTAGCCTGTGTATACACCAATAAGAGCCAACATGAGAGGCTAATTAAGGACACAACCCCATTCACCATAGCTTCAAAGAAAATGAAATACCTAGGAATATACCTAACAAAAAAGAGGTGAAGGACCTCTAAAGAAAATTATGAAACCCTAAGAAAAGAAATAGCAGAGGATATTAACAAATGGAAGAACATACCATGCTCATGGCTGGGAAGAATCAACACTGTTGAAATGTCTACACTTCCCAAAGCAATCTAACGATTCAATACCATCCCTATTAAAGTACCAACATCATATTTTCAAGACTTGGAAAAAATAATTCTTTATTTTGTACAGAACCAGAAAAAAAAAACCTGTAGAGCCAAGGCAGTTCTTAATAATCAAAAGCCAGGGGCATAAGCCTACTAGACTTTAGGCTGCACTACAAGGCCATAGTGGTCAAAACAAAGCATGGTACTGGCACAAAATAGAGACATAGACATTTGGAATCGAATAGAAAACCAGGAAAAAAACTAACACCTTACAGCCACCTAATCTTCGATAAAACAAATAAGAACACACACTGGGGGAAAGACTATCTTCAATAATGGTGCTGGGAGAACTGGATATCCACATGTAAAAGACTGAAACTGGACCCACACTTTTCTCTACTCACAAACATTGATTCAAGATTGATAAAAGACCTAAATTTAAGGCATGAAATGATAAAAATCCTCAAAGAAAGCATGGGAAAAACACTGGAAGATATTGGCCTGGGGAAAGACTTTATGAAGAAGACTTACATGAAATTGCAACAACAAAAATAAACAAGTGGGACTTAATTAAATTGAAAAGCTTCTGTACAGCTAGGGAGAAAACAACCAAAGCAAATAGTCAACCTACACAATGGGAAAGGATATTTGCATATTTTGAATCAGACAAAAGCTTGATAACTAGTATTTATAGAGAACTCAAATTAATCCACATGTAAAAAGCCAACAATCCCATATGTCAATGGGCAAGAGACATGAATAGAACCTTCTCTAAAGAACACAGACGAATATCTAGCAAACATACGGAAAAATGCTCATCACCCCTAATTATCAGAGAAATGCAAATCAAAACCACTCTGAGATATCATCTAACCCAACGGGGAATGGCCCACATCACAAAAATCTCAAAACTGCAGATGCTGGCATGATGTGGAGAGAGAGGAACACTTTTACACTGCTGGTGGGACTGCAAACTAATATAATCTTTTTGGAAGGAAGTATGGAGAAACCTCAAAGAACTCAAGCTACACCTCCATTTGATCCTGCAATCCCATTACTGGGCATCTACCGAGAAGGAAAAAAAATCTTTTACCATAAGGACACTTACACTAGACTGTTGATCACAGCTCAATTTACAATTGCCAAAATGTGGAAACAGCCTAAATGCCCACCAGCCCAGGAATGGATTAACAAGCTGCGGTATATGTACACCATGGAATACTATTCAGCCATTAAAAAAAGATGGAGACTTTACATCCTTTGTATTAACCTGGATGGAAGTAGAACTCATTACTCTTAGTAAAGCATCACAAGAATGGAGAAGCAAGAATCCTATGTACTCAATCCTGATATGAGGACAATTAATGACCTAGTACATAGTGGGGGGTAGGGGAAGACGGGAGGGGTGCAGGAGAAGGGAAGAGCAGAGAGAGGGAAGAAAAAGGGGGGTGGGGAGTCTCAGTGTGTGACACACTTTTGGGGGATGGCACACAATTATAAAAGGGATTAACCTAACAAATGCAATCAATGTAACCTGGTTCTTTGTACCCTCAATGAATCCCTAACAATAAAAAAAAAAAAAACGAGGTTAAAGGGAACAGCCTTTTACCTTCCACCATGTGAGGACACAGAGAAGGCATTGCCTATAGAAAATAATTCTTTACCAGACACCAAATCTGCTGGAGCCTTGATCTTGGATTTCTCAGCCTCCAGAACTGTGAGAAATCAATTCTATTATTGACAAATTACCCAGTCTAAAGTGTGTCGCTACAACAGGCTGAATGGACTGGGACAATCCCAACAGGGAGCTGCCACACCAGGAAGGTCCCCGCCACCCAACACCAGCACTGGCGAAGCCTTTCTTCCCACTGTCCCAGCTCCTGGACCACCCTCCTAGCTTGTATTTATGACTTTCATAACTGGAAAAGAAAGGATTGTCTTGTTTAAATTCAGGAATTATCACCTCTAAGACAGAATGATCTCTTCATGTAAACTCTCCAATAAAAGACTTTCCCTCCTCAGTCAGTTTCCATCTCCCAAATGGCAGCTTTGGTAACTTAGGAGCTGGCTTAGTCCTTTGTGGGGAACCCCGTAGCTTACAGATTTCAGGCATTATCGGCTTTTAAACAGTCTCTCACAGTCTTCATTTATGATGCCAATGACATTTTTTGAAAAGGTAAAATATTATAGACATAGAAGCAAATTAGTTGTGTGTTCTTTCCATTATTTCACCATTTCCCCAATCAGGCCCCAGATTTTAATCAAAATGGTTCTACTCATCTTCCTTCCTTCCCACTCCATCCCTCCCACCCCAAATAATACACCAATAATAGCCAAAGACTACACCTGCTACACTGTAAAAATACAGTTAGCACTGGTGGGAAGAAGACTGTGAGTTGTAGAGATGATCCTTGACGCTCTACAGTTTTTGCTCTCCCACACACCAGATTCTGCAAGTTTTGTCCTTCATAGAAGGCCCTTTGCTTATCTCAGCAAAGTGCAGAATGGGTTGCCTTGAAACACTTATCCCTCTTCCCCTCCACTGGGCTGTGTGTGCAAATTGTACAGCTTGAGTGGCTTTAAAACACTTTGGGCTGCTGCAGGGCACAGAAACTACACTGGCTCTTCAAAGGACATCTTCTCAAGCCACCTCTAGGTGTCAAGATGAGTAAAATGCCCTCCCTCAACACATCAAACCGGCAGTCAGATGTAACAGGGGCTGGTACTCAGGAGAGTTAATACTTATCTCCTTTTTTATCAACCCCCAAGGGGTAGGAAGGCTGCGCCAACCTTTCCTCACAGAAGATTGTGACGACCTGTGGGCACTTGACACTAGATACCTGCAGGGACCAAGTCAGTCCCGTCACAGTTTTTCCATTTCTTCAGGAACACGAGCTCTCTCCTGGAGTCTGTAGCCTCAATAATCCACTCCGGCTCCAAACCCCGGGAGTTTTTCTTCTTTCGTTTGCTCTCCCCCTCATCTTCAGAACCTGAGTCAGCTTTGCGCTTTCCTCCCTCTGATTTATCTGTTCCAGGTGCCGTTTTCTGTGACTTCAGAAACAGCGATGAGGTCAGGGCAATCCAGGTGCTCGTCTGGCTCCCACGTGTCCTCATCCGAGAAACCCTCCCACGTTTGGACGTGCTCCACTTTGCCCGTTAGCCCCTGATGATCAAGAACTTTTTTCACTACATACTCCCCTTCCTCTTCTTCTAGCACCTCCTCCACTTCTTATTTTGTATTTTCCCCACATTGCGGACCAGCTATCTGGGGTAAAGGGTGACGCTGCTCAGGTCAGCATCCAAAGGGGCCAGCCAGGGAAGCAGTGCCCAGAAAAGCAACCAGCTGGGTGGCCGCCGTGGAGCCCCGCAGGAGCAGAGGCTAATGCAAGCCTGGATGGCCCTTCTGGTTGACCAACATTTAGTGCAATTCTTATTCCAGAGCGCCCCCATGGCGTCTGAGGAAAGCCCGCCTCCTTCTCAGTTATTTATTTTTATTAAGTCATTTGTAATAGATCATGAATACATTTATGGCATTATGGGAGTCAATGTGTTGATTATTTGTACAAATTGGAGTGCTTACATCCTACTAATCAACATAGCTTTCACCTCATTTACCCAATTACAGCGTTAGGACATTGTGTTCTACACCTGATAGATCCAACTTGTACTTGCAACGTGCTCCATAGGTGTGGTCCCTCTACTAATCCTCCCTCTAGCGACCCACCCCCCTCCTTTCCCCTCTCCCTCCCCTTCTCTCCTTCATTCTAGGCTATAGTTGTGTTTCATTTGTCATATGCAAGTGTGAGTAATTATAAATTGGTTTCACAGTAGTACTGAGTACATTGGATTTTTTTTTTCCATTCCTGAGATACTTTACTAAGAAGAATATTTTCCAGCTCTGCCTTCCCTTCATCCTTCATCTCCTCTCCAGAGACCACTCCCCCAGTGAGTTGCTTGAGTAAGAAAAATCCCTGTCCCAGGCTCTGCCTCTAGAACACTCAACATAGACTAAAGAATGAAGTTAAAAAATAAATCTAGGGTGGCACCTGTGGCTCAAAGGAGTAGGACACCAGCCCCATACACCAGAGGTGGCGTGTTCAAACCCAGCCTGGCCAAAAACTGCAATAAATAAATAAATCTAGATGTAAGTCATGTACCTTTTTATCTATCACCGCTTAATTTAAACGTAAGCTTGCCTCTACTAAAGAAAACATTTACCTTACCTTACGCATGGTGCTTCCAGCTGTAAACTGAAGAGAGCTCTATGCACCTAAACAAATCTTTCAAGTTTTTGGCTCCCAAAAAAGTGGCAATGGTCTCCGCAGCAGAACTGTGTTCACTTCTTTACTTCCTTTTACTAATCACATGTATCTAAAAGAGCAAACATATCCTACCTCAACATCATCTCTTGCCTCAAGCTCCTGGATATTTTTCTGCCTCAGAACTAACTTCATACATGATAAAATCAATGCAATTAGTCTCTTCCTCCATGGCTGTTTCCTTCATGCCTCAGACTCAAGCAAAGTTTAATCTGGGTAACTCCCACTGCTACTTCTTTCCAAGTCAACAAAATCCAAATCTTTTACTTTGAGGTGTAATGAACATATTATAAAAATGCATAAATCATAGCTGGAGTTCCATGAATTTTGAAAGTTACAAGCACCCATCTATCAACTAGTAGCCTGATCAAGACAGAATTAATGCCACCATCACATAAAGCTCTGCACTTTTTCATTTAATCCGTATCCCTCAAAGACAACCATCACTCAGATTTCTATCACCATCACCATACATTTGTTTTGTCTGTTATTTTATATATATATATATATCATAAAGTTTCACCCATTGTAATTGTACAATCCAGTAATTTTTGAGTACATTCATAGAGCTGTACAACTGTCACTACAATCCAGTTCTAGTAACATTTCCACTAACTCAAAAAGTTCCTTCATGCTCATGTTCTATCAATACCAGCTCCCACTCACAGCTCCAGCAATCACTAATCTGTTGTCATTACAAATTTGTCCTTTCTGAAAAATTTATGTATATGTGTGTGTGTGTGTGTGTGTGTGAAATCACACAATATGTGGTCTTTTGTGTCTAGCTTCTCTCACTTAGCTTAATGCTTTACCCTTTGTATCAGATGGATCTGTTATTTCAGCAGGTCATTCTCCGTTTTTTAATTGAAAAATATTTCATTGTATGGGTGCTACATTTTGTTTTCCCTTTAACAATTGATAGACATTTAGATAGCTTCCAGATTTTGAGTTTTGCCTGTTCTTAAACTTCATATAAATTAACTGTTTTGATGTTTTGTATCTACTTCTTTTGTTCACCACCAAATTTTTGAGATTCATCCCGTACTGTTACATATTTTAGTAATTTGTTCTTTTATATTGCTGAGTAGCAATATGTTGTATGGCTATACCACCATCTATTTATTAATTGTCCTTATTCACTGTCCTGTTAATGAACAATAGAGTTGTTTTAAGTTTTTGTCTATTATGAATCCAGCAAACATAAACATGCTTTTTTTTTTGAGACAGAGTCTCAAGCTGTCGCCCTGGGTAGAGTGGCGTGGCATCACAGCTCACAGCAACCTCCAACTCCTGGGCTCAAGCGATTCTCCTGCCTCCACCTCCCAAGTAGCTGGAACTACAGGCGCCCGCCACAATGCTCAGCTAAGTTTTGGTTGCAGCCATCATTGTTGTTTGGCGGGCCTGGGCTGGATTCGAACCCACCAGCTCAGGTGTATGTGACTGGCGCCTTAGCCACTTGAGCCACAGGCGCCGAGCCTAAACATGCTTTTTTATTTGTATTTCTCTTGAGTAAATATCTAGGAATAAAATTATTATTTCACAAGGTGTATCTTTTTTTTTTTTTTTTTTTATTGTTGGGGATTCATTAAGGGTACAATAAGCCAGTTACACTGATTGCAATTGTTAGGTAAAGTCCCTCTTGCAATCATGTCTTGCCCCCATAAAGTGTGACACACACTAAGGCCCCACCCCCCTCCCTCCATCGTTCTTTCTGCTTCCCCCCCCCATAACCTTAATTGTCATTAATTGTCCTCATATCAAGATTGAGTACATAGGATTCATGCTTCTCCATTCTTGTGATGCTTTACTAAGAATAATGTCTTCCACTTCCATCCAGGTTAATACGAAGGATGTAAAGTCTCCATTTTTTTTAATGGCTGAATAGTATTCCATGGTATACATATACCACAGCTTGTTAATCCATTCCTGGGTTGGTGGGCATTTAGGCTCTTTCCACATTTTGGCGATTGTAAATTGAGCTGCAATAAACAGTCTAGTACAAGTGTCCTTATGATAAAAGGATTTTTTTCCTTCTGGGTAGATGCCCAGTAATGGGATTGCAGGATCGAATGGGAGGTCTAGGTTGAGTGCTTTGAGGTTTCTCCATACTTCCTTCCAGAAAGGTTGTACTAGTTTGCAGTCCCACCAGCAGTGTAAAAGTGTTCCCTTCTCTCCACATCCACGCCAGCATCTGCAGTTTTGAGATTTTGTGATGTGGGTCATTCTCACTGGGGTTAGATGATATCTCAGGGATGTTTTGATTTGCATTTCTCTAATATATAGAGATGATGAACATTTTTTCATGTGTTTGTTAGCCATTCGTCTGTCGTAGTGCTCAAGACAGCATGGTACTGGCACAAAAACAGAGACATAGACACTTGGAATCGAATTGAACACCAAGAAATGAAACTAACATCTTACAACCACCTTATCTTCGATAAACCAAACAAGAACTTACCTTGGGGGAAAGACTCCCTATTCAATAAATGGTGTTGGGAGAACTGGATGTCTACATGTAAAAGACTGAAACTGGACCCACACCTTTCCCCACTCACAAAAATTGACTCAAGATGGATAAAGGACTTAAATTTAAGGCATGAAACAATAAAAATCCTCAAAGAAAGCATAGGAAAAACACTGGAAGATATTGGCCTGGGGAAGACTTCATGAAGAAGACTGCCATGGCAATTGCAACAACAACAAAAGTAAACAAATGGGACTTCATTAAACTGAAAAGCTTCTGTACAGCTAAGGAGACAATAACCAAAGCAAAGAGACAACCCACACAATGGGAAAGAATATTTGCATATTTTCAATCAGACAAAAGCTTGATAACCAGGATCTACAGAGAACTCAAATTAATCCACATGAAAAAAGCCAACAATCCCGTATATCAATGGGCAAGAGACAGGAATAGAACTTTCTCACAAGGTGTATCTTTCTTTTTCTTTTCTACAGACAACATGCTGCTCGGTCACCCAGTGGCACGATGATAGTTCACTGCAACCTTGAGCTCCTGGACTTCAGTGATCTTCGTACCTCAGGCTCCTGAATAGCAAGGACTGTAGTCCTTGTTCATGCCACCACACCTAGCTAATATTTTCCTTTTTTTTTTTTTTTTTTTTAGAGACAGAGTGTTGTCCAGGTTGGTCTTGACCTCCCAGCCTCAAGCAATCCTCCCAACTTGTTCCACCAAAGTGCTAGGATTACAAGTGTAAGCCACTGCACTTGTCTCATATTTTTAATTTTATAAAAAGGTGCCAACTTATTTCCAATTGGTTGTACCATTTTATGTACTCCCCAGCTATATAAAAGTTCCAGTTTTCTACATTCTCACACATCATTGTTCTTGTCAACATTGTTAATTTTACGTGTTTGAATATTAAAGATTAATCACAATCATTTCATTGTAATTTAATTTGTATTTCCATGATGATGTTGAGCATCTTTTCTTATGTTTATTGGCCATTCATTTCTTTTAGTAAAGTATCTATTCTAGTTTGTTCATTTGTTTGTTGGGTTGCTTCTTTTTATTACTGACTTTTACATGTGGAATTCTTTAAATATTCTGGAATGCATATTATTTGTATATATTTGTAGTTAGATATAAATACTGCAATTTTTAATTTTTATAGTACCTTGTTTTTATTTTCTTAACGATACCTTTGGATGAAAAAATTTAATTATTATGAAGTCTAACTCACCTATTTTTTCCTTTTATAACTGTGGATTTTTTTCTTATCTCAGAAATCTTCAAATATCAAAAGGCATATTAATATTCCCCTACTTTTTCTAGAAATTTTATATTTTAGCTCTTAAATTTACATCTATGACACATCTTGATTTAATTTGTCATGGTGTGAGTTAAGTATAGAAGTTCATTTTCCGGTTACTTGAGGACCATTTGTTGTAGATTTTTCTTTATTTCATGAAATTGCTTTCATGCCTTTGTCCAAAATTAACTAACCATATATGTGTTTGATTATGTTCAATTGATCTACTTGCCCATCCCTATCCCAATAATACACCTATCTTTAATACTGTACCGTTAAAGCAGTGGTTCTCAACCTTCCTAATGCTGCGGCCCTTTAATACAGTTTCTGTGGGTCACACCCTACGGGTTGAGAACCGCTGCTTTACAGTAAATTTTAAAATCAAGTGATTCTATCATATGCCCCTGCAATCCCATTGCTAGATATATATCCAAAGGAAAGTAAATCAGTGTATCAGAAAGACATCTGCACCCACGTTTATTGCAGCACTATTCACAATAGCCAAGGTGTGGAATCAACCTAAGCCTCCATGAACAGACGAATGAAGAAAGAAATGATGGTATATACACAATGGAATATTATATAGCCATAAAAAGAATGAAATCATCATTTGCAACAACATGGATGAAACTGGAAAGCATTATGTTGAGTGAAATAAACTAAGCACATGTGAGAAAGACAAATCTCACATGTTCTCATTCATGTGAGGGAGCTAAATATTAAAACAACTGACCTCAGGGAGACAGAGAATAGAATGAAGGTTACTAGAGACTACAAAGAACAGTGAGGAGGGAGGAATAAGGTAGAAATGATTAATAGGTACAAAAGTATAGTTACATAGTTAGACAGAATTTTTTTCATGGAAGATTTACACGAATTTTAGAATCCATTTATCAGGTTCTACCAAGAAAAATCCTACTGGGATTTTGTTTAGGGTTTTATTAAATCTTCAGAATTTTTAAAGTACTACCATCTTAACTATATTGAGCTTCAATCCATGAACATGGTATAGATCTCTAATTTTTTAGCTCTTTTTTTTTTTGAAGTTACTTTCTTATGACTTATCTCTACAGAGAATGCACTTATAAAGAATAGCTATTTGTATTATTAACAACAAACTAAACTGGTTCTTTTAAAGGTATGTTTCATTTTGCTTACTAAATGTTCACACTACCTTCCAAAAAATTATAAGATTTTGAAATTGGGGAAAAAAACCTTTGTGGTTATTTGATTCAATACTTTTATTGAAATTAGAAGTCTTTAAATAAGAAAAACAGATTCCCATATAACCATTTAATATCCTTAAGGATATTAAATAATTAAATACACCTTTCCTTAAATAAGGATATTAAATAATTTTGAAAATTATTGTTTTGTCTTCAATTATAACACGAAGGAGAAGAATCAATGGAAATTATTCTTCCAAAGGGTGGCTTTGGAGGGTCACAGTGCATATCATCAAGAGTATGCTAACTTTTGGGTTTAGTTTTCCAAGATATTTATTAGTCCCTGGATAGCCAAAAAGCACTGAAATAATTTATAACATTTTTATGAGCAATTCTTTGGTTTATAAATTAATGTGTTTTATATATCTTTACTTTGAATGTTTATAATTATAAATATAGATGGAAGATAAGGATCAAAAAGATTTCTTGAATCTAGAATAATTTATTACCTATAGACTGTCCCCAGTTGTCAAATATATTAAGGAAAAAAGTAAATAGAGAATGTACCACTCAAAAATACAGCAACATAGTGTTTCTAGGGTATGAGGGTCAGCTGAATCTGTGATTAGTAGCTAGGTCAAGAGAGTCACACACTTGTTCTGTTCAACTCTGCCATTATAATATGAGTGGAGCCATAGGTAATACACAGATGAATGAGCCTTATCCACAAAAAAAGGCAATAGGCCTCATTCGATTCATAGACATGAAGATTGACAGACCTGGATCTAGGTCTCACACAAATCTCACCACACAAAGATATAATGTACATCATTCAGACATGTTACATATGTATCACCATACATAGATACACATACTAAAACATACAGTATTAAACAGAGTGTGTTCTGAAAATGAGAGAATATAAATAATGGAAAATTTTCCCTTACTCTCTTTTCTATTACATGATTAATGATGAAGTCATTTGTGCCATATCAAAGACATTACACTATTCTCTGCAGATATTTTATTATCTTTCAAACAACTGGATAACAATACCTTATACCCATTGTTCCTATGCTTATAAATCAGATAGTTTATAAATATTCATAGATGCAGGCTATTCCCTACAGAATTATCTCCAAAACAATAACTATGCAAATTACTGATTGTCCAAAGCACTTAATTTCTTGGCAATATGCAATCTGCACTAGCCTAAAGACAAGTTAATAAACAGTCTTTAAAATAAATGATAGAAGTGCCTTCTATCTATAATCAGTGATAAAGTTTAGAAAACAGAATGAATAATCTTAGAGGCAATTTTTAATTTGATAAACACATACTAAAAGTCTTACTTCCATAAAATATATGAGAGAGATTATAAACACTACAAATAAATTCAGCATATCACAAACACTATAATGTAATAACATCTCTTTCAATTATAGTGAAAAAGTGATTTTATATCAGATCTTCCTGAAGAGTATTGTTTACCAATTTATACATTTAACCCCCACTAAGATCTTAACCCCACTAGGATATTAAAACATTTACTGTATGCTTTTGTTCCTTAAAAAAAGCAAAAGATTTCCTAGAAGAACTTGTCGTAGTCTGTCTCAGCTGCTATAACAAATTACCATAGACTGGGTGGCTTATAAACAACAGAAATTTATTCCTCACTGTTCTGGAGGCTGGAAACCTGAAGTCAGGCTGCCAGCAGGCTCATGGTCTGGCGAGGGCTCTCTTCTGATTGCAGACTGCCAATTTCTTGTATCCTCAAATGGAAGAAAGGAGAAGCAAGATCTCTTGGTACTCTTATAAGGGTACTAATCACATTTTATGGAAACTCTGCCCTCAGAGTCTTCATCTAATTCTATTTACCTCCTACAAACCCCACTTCCTAAGAAACACCATCAGATTAAGAGGTAAGGTTTCAAAACATGGATTTTAGGGGGACAGAAATACTCGGTCCCTAACATAAGTGTAACTCTAGTGTCTTTTTATACCAAATCTCTTTTCTGTTATAAGCCCTGGAAGATTTTTAATTATACAGGTTAATTAGCCACAAAGACCATGACATTATAACCACCACGATAATATGAAAAACACCTTTCAAACAATAAGAGATGTTTTGCCAAGTTTTGTAATAAAACATGTAAACCATATTTTAAAAAATATCAACATCCTTCTCCTACCAAGGTTGTTACAGATATATCATGATCACTATCAATAATGTTTTGTTGATTTGGCTTTTTTTTTCCTTTTTGTTTCTTGACTTCAGTTGCAATGAAAACATCTAAGCAAAGTATGCTGAGGAGCTCACCATTCTGCTCAATCGCTATTCTCAACACCACAGGTGTCTAAAGGACCAAACATGTCTCCTACCTCTAGTAGTTTCTGGTCTGGCTGGCAAATGGTAAAATATACAGGAAAAAATAAATAATAAAAACATTTAAAACAAAAATACAAAACAATAGAAAACTAGCACAAGGAGTCTATCATGAATTTTTAAACAAAGAGAAACACGGTTGTTTATATAGTTTAGAAAAGATGAACAATTGAGAGCTGATTTACGTGACTTGTATGAATACATCTGGGTTTGTCACCATAAAGTAACCAAAGTGTGATTTAGCGATATCCTTAAAAAGCTAGATTTACAAATATGAAAAAAATTAATCATATGCCAAATTAAATGAATGGAAAATGGAGAACAAATTGGAGCACAGGTTGAGAAAACAATATTATAATTAGTTAAAATTAACCTCCCAAAAATAAGAAGTTTCTATGAAATAGGAGTGTTTACTATTATAAAAAGTTGTCTACAAGGCAGTTATAGTCTGCCATAAAAACCATAAATAAATAAATGAATTATTTCAGTTATGTATAAGAACTGGGAAGATAGTATAAGCTAACATATGACAGAAGATAACATGCGCAGTGGGCAAGGGGCAGGGTAAAGTGGTCAGGAAGGCCTCTGAGAAGAAAATTGGACTAAGATTTCAAAGACAAAACAATGCAGCAGCCATACAAATACCTAGAGAAAGCTTTCAAAGAAGAGGGGAGAAATCAGCAAATACAAAGGACGCTAGGTAAGGATGAGCTCTACATATTCACCTAAATGATACATCAAGAGAAGTTTTTTTTTTTTTTTTTTTTGTAGAGACAGAGTCTCACTGTACTGCCCTCAGGTAGAGTGCCGTGGCGTCACACGGCTCACAGCAACCTCTAACTCTTGGGCTTACGCGAGTCTCTTGCCTCAGCCTCCTGAGCAGCTGGGACTACAGGCGCCCGCCACAACGCCCGGCTATTTTTTTGTTGTTGTTGCAGTTTGGCCGGGGCTGGGTCTGAACCCGCCACCCTCGGCATATGGGGCCGGCGCCCTACTCACTGAGCCACAGGTACCGCCCACATCAAGAGAAGTTTTAAAGGCTGAGCATGGTGGCTCTTCCTTATAATCCTAATACTTTGGGAGACTGAGGCAGGAGGATCACTTGAGGCCAGGAATTCAAGATCAGCCTGAACAAAATAGTGAGACCCCATCTCTAATCAAAAAAAAAAAAAAAAGAAAAAAGAAAGAGGAAAGAAAAGAAAAGAGATAAGAAAAAGAAGAAAAAAAACAAAAGGAAAGAAAAATAATCCAGGCATGGTGATGCATGCCCGTAATTCCAGCTCTTCTGGGAGGCTGAGGCAGGAGCATTATTTGTACCCAGAAGATTGCAGATTTAGTCATCATCTGAATATTTACTTTAGAAGAATATAAGGGACTAGATGATGGTTGATCAACAACAGAAATTCTCAGTCATGTAATACATTAAACATTTCTTATAGAGGCGGCGCCTGTTGCTCAAGGAGTAGGGTGCCGGCCCCATATGCTGGAGGTGGCAGGTTCAAACCTAGCCCCAGCCAAAAACTGCAACAACAACAACAAAAAAAATAGTTTCTTGTAAACCTCAGTATTAACATAAAGTTCTATGATTGTTTATAGCTCTTCCTCAACTGTAAAACAAAGTAAATTTTCTAAATGAAAATCAAACAAAAACTCCAAAATTATTAAAATTCAAATTAATATGATTAATTGACAGCAACACAGGCAATATTTTCCTGAAATTAAATTGCTGTTTACAATATGAAGACGGTTCAGACAATTGGTGACAATTCTTTTTAATTTGGCCTGCCTGTGCATCTACTATATTTCACATGATAACTCAGTTTTCCCACACCTTGGTTTATTCAAAGTATCACAGCCCCTTCATTCAACTGTACCATAGATCACATGGGGACCTTCATGAGGGATTACTGTCCCTGTTGCCAGCCCTATGTAAAACCACTGTGACATACGACCAGCACCATTACTATCATCTCATCATTAAGTGGATTCAGGTCAAACATAATACTTCCCCAGGAAAAGCTGCAAAAAAAGGATTTGACAATAGAGTCAATGGGAAACTGAACTCAGATCTAGGAAAATAAAATAATTTAAATATTAACTTTAAAATTTAGATCAAATGTTAGAGAAAATATGAGGTATAAGAATAATTTTAAAATAGTAGAATCAGCTAATTTGGAAATATTTCAAACCCAAATTGATTTACAGATTCAATGCACACCCCATCAAAATTCTAACACTCTTTTTTGCAGAAATAGACAAACTTATCTACAAGTGACAAGAAGCACAAATGACCCACAACAGCCAAAAAAGTCTTTAAAGTGGCTCCCGTGGCTCAGTGGGTAGGGCACCGGCCACATACATCCAGGCTGGTGGGTTCAAACCTGACCTGGGCTAACTGAACAACAATGACAACTGCAACAAAAAAGAAAAATAGCCAGGCATTTTGGCGGGTGCCTGTGGTCCCACGTACTTGGGAGGCTGAGGGCAAAGAATCACTTAAGCCCGGGAGTTTGAGGTTGCTGTAAGTTGTGGTGCCGTGGCACTCTACCAAGGGTGACATGATGAGACTCAGTCTCAAAAAATGAAAAAATAATAAAAAAAAAAAGTCTTTAAAACTTGGCGGAGCATGGTGGCTCACACCTGTAACCCTAGCACTCTGGGAGGCCAAGGAGGGTGGATTGCTGGAGCTCACTAGTTCGAGGCCAGCCTGAGCAAGAGCAAGACCCCATCTCTACTAAAAATAGAAAAACTGAAGCAAGAGAATCACTTGAACCCAAGAATTTGAGGTTTCTGTGAGCTATGACGCCACAGCACTATACCCAGGGCAACAGCCTGAGACTCTGTCTCAAAAAAAAAGTCTTTAAAACCTAACAGGTACAACAGAAAGGTACATGGCACACCTCCTGGATGAAGGGAACACCTAATACAGCAACTTTACCTAACAAATGCAAACAATGTGACCTAATCATTTGTACCCTCACATTAATATGAAATTTTTAAAAAAGGTCTTTAAAAAGAATAAACTTTGAGGACTCATATTTCCTGATTTCAAAATCTACCACAAACCCTAAGGTGATAGATCATCCAATTATCCTAATTTGATTAATTTACATTGTATGCCTATATCAAAACATCACATGTACCCTATAAATGTATACAACTACTATGCAGTCATAATAACGAAAATTTTAAATTAAAAAAAATACATATCGCAAAGCTACAATAATCAAGGTAGTGTAGTGTTGCCATACAGACAGACATATAGATTAATGGAACAGAATTAATAGAATAAACCTTGATTTTCTATTTTTTTTTTTTTTAGATGGGTTCTATTTTCTTTTTTTTTTTTTTTTTATTGTTGGGGATTCATTGAGGGTACAATAAGCCAGGTTACACTGATTGCAATTGTTAGGTAAAGTCCCTCCTGCAATCATGTCTTGCCCCCATAAAGTGTGACATACACCAAGGCCCCACCCCCTCCCTCCGTCCCTCTTTCTGCTTCCCCCCCCATAACCTTAATTGTCATTAATTGTCCTCATATCAAAATTCAGTACATAGGATTCATGCTTCTCCATTCTTGTGATGCTTTACTGAGAATAATGTCTTCCACGTCCATCCAGGTTAATACGAAGGATGTAAAGTCTCCATTTTTTTTAATGGCTGAATAGTATTCCATGGTATACATATACCACAGCTTGTTAATCCATTCCTGGGTTGGTGGGCATTTAGGCTGTTTCCACATCTTGGCGATTGTAAATTGAGCTGCAATAAACAGTCTAGTACAAGTGTCCTTATGATAAAAGGATTTTTTTCCTTCTGGGTAGATGCCCAGTAATGGGATTGCAGGATCGAATGGGAGGTCTAGGTTGAGTGCTTTGAGGTTTCTCCATACTTCCTTCCAGAAAGGTTGTACTAGTTTGCAGTCCCACCAGCAGTGTAAAAGTGTTCCCTTCTCTCCACATCCACGCCAGCATCTGCAGTTTTGAGATTTTGTGATGTGGGTCATTCTCACTGGGGTTAGATGATATCTCAGGGATGTTTTGATTTGCATTTCTCTAATATATAGAGATGATGAACATTTTTTCATGTGTTTGTTAGCCATTCGTCTGTCGTCTTTAGAAAAAGTTCTGTTCATGTCTCTTGCCCATTGATATAAGGGATTGTTGGCTTTTTTCATGTGGATTAATTTGAGTTCTCTATAGATCCTAGTTATCAAGCTTTTGTCTGATTGAAAATATGCAAATATCCTTTCCCATTGTGTGGGTTGTCTCTTTGCTTTGGTTATTGTCTCCTTAGCTGTACAGAAGCTTTTCAGTTTAATGAAGTCCCATTTGTTTATTTTTGTTGTTGTTGCAATTGCCATGGCAGTCTTCTTCATGAAGTCTTCCCCCAGGCCAATATCTTCCAGTATTTTGTCTATGCTTTCTTTGAGGATTTTTATTGTTTCATGCCTTAAATTTAAGTCCTTTATCCATCTTGAATCAATTTTTGTGAGTGGGGAAAGGTGTGGGTCCAGTTTCAGTCTTTTACATGTAGACATCCAGTTCTCCCAACACCATTTATTGAATAGGGAGTCTTTCCCCCAAGGTAAGTTCTTGTTTGGTTTATCGAAGATAAGGTGGTTGTAAGATGTTAGTTTCATTTCTTGGTGTTCAATTCGATTCCAAGTGTCTATGTCTCTGTTTTTGTGCCAGTACCATGCTGTCTTGAGCACTATGGCTTTGTAGTACAGACTAAAATCTGGTATGCTGATGCCCCCAGCTTTATTTTTGTTACTAAGAACTGCCTTAGCTATACGGGGTTTTTTCCGGTTCCATACAAAATGCAGAATCATTTTTTCCAAATCTTGAAAGTACGATGTAGGTACTTTGATAGGAATGGCATTGAATAGGTAGATTGCTTTGGGAAGGATAGACATTTTAACAATGTTGATTCTTCCCAGCCATGAGCATGGTATGTTCTTCCATTTGTTAATATCCTCTGCTAGTTCCTTTCTGAGGAGTTCATAGTTTTCTTTATACAGGTCCTTCACCTCCTTTGTTAGGTATATTCCTAGGTATTTCATTTTCTTTGAAACTATGGTGAAGGGAGTTGTGTCCTTAATTAGCTTCTCATCTTGACTGTTATTGGTGTATACAAAGGCTACTGACTTGTGGACATTGATTTTATATCCTGAAACATTACTGTATTTTTTGATGACTTTTAGGAGTCTTGTGGTTGAGTCTTTGGGGTTCTCTAAGTATAAGATCATGTCGTCAGCAAAGAGGGAGAGTTTGACCTCCTCTGCTCCCATTTGGATTCCCTTTATTTCCTTGTCTTGCCTAATTGTATTGGCTAGAACTTCCAGCACTATGTTGAATAGTAAAGGTGACAGAGGACAACCTTGTCTGGTTCCAGTTCTAAGAGGAAAAGCTTTCAGTTTTACTCCATTCAGTAAAATATTGGCTGTGGGTTTGTCATAGATAGCTTCAATCAGTTTTAGAAATGTGCCACCTATGCCTATACTCTTCAGTGTTCTAATTAGAAAAGGATGCTGGATTTTATCAAATGCTTTTTCTGCATCTATTGAGAGGATCATGTGATTTTTATTTTTGCCTCTGTTAATATGGTGGATAACGTTTATGGACTTGCATATGTTAAACCAGCCTTGCATCCCTGGGATGAAGCCTACTTGATCATGATGAATGACTTTTTTGATGATAAGCTGTAAACCTTGATTTTCAACAATGATGACAAGGCTCTTAGCTGGGGAAAGAACAATCTTTTCAACAAATAGTGCTGGAACAACTAGTATCCACACACAAAAGGATGAAGTTGGACCCCCTACTTCAAACAACATATTATTGTTGGTACTCAAAATGGATCTAAGTCCTACATATAAGAGCTAAAACCATAAAACTCATAAGATAAAGAGTAAATCTTCCTGACTTTGAGTTAGGTAAAAGTTTCTTAGATATGATTAAAAGCAAAAGTAATCAAAGAAAGAAACAGATAATTTGGATTCATTTTCAAACAAAAAAATGAATAAAATCTTTTAACAAAATTTTTAATAAAGGACAAAGCAAAATCTTTTGAGTGTTAAAAGATACTATCAGAAAAGTGAAAAGACAAACCAGGAATGAGAGAAAATATGTATTTGCAAATCATATATCTGGTGAGGGTCTAACGTCTAGAATATGTAAGTAACCCCTACAACTCAAAGATAAAAAGATAGATAGCCCAATTCAAAAATAGTCAAAGCATTTAAATATACATTTCCTCAAGAGAGATATACAAATGGCCAATAAAAACATGAAAGGCTTCTCAGCATCATTAGTCATTAAAAGAGTGAAAATTAAAACCACAATGTGATACCACTCCACACACACGAGGATGGCTATAATTAAAAAATAATAAAATAAAATAATCTTTGTTGGTAGAGACATGAACAACTCTGAATCTTCATACAGTACTGACGGGAATGTATAATGGTGCAGCCGTTGTGGAAGATTTTATATTTCTCAAAAATTTAAACCTAAGGTTACCTACCATGTGACCCAACAATTCTACCTCTAGGTATATGACCAAGAGAAACAAAATCTATGTCCACAGTTGTACACAAATTCCCACAGTTGCGTCATTCATCATAGCAAAAAAGTGGAAACAACTCCAATGTCCATCAACTGATTAATGGATAAACAAAAGCGATGTATAGATACAATGGATTATTATTCATTCTTAAAAAAGAATGAATTACTGATACATGCCACAGCACAGAAAAACTTCAAATCATTGTTACATGAAGGAAGGCAAACACAAAAGGCTACATATTATATGATTCCATTTATATGAAATGTCCAGAATAGGCAAATCTACAGACACTAGTCATTAGTAGTTGCGAGGAGCTTGGGAGTTTGGATTACAGAGAGTGACTGCTAATTCATGCAGGGTTTCCCCTTGGAGTAATGGAACTGTCCTGGAATTAAATAGTAATGATGATTGTACATCTTTCTGAATTTACTAAAACCCACTTAATTATATAATTTAGAAGGTGAATTTTTCAATCTATAAAACTGGAAGAATGGTAAGAAAATAATGTTTTATGGTATATAAATATTTCAATTTCTTTAAAGATGAAATTAATTCCAAAAGTGATGGCTCATGCCTGTAATCCTAGCACTTAAGGAGGCTAAGGATGGCTAAATTGCTTGAACTAAGGAGTTCGAGACCCAGCTGAGTGAGAGTAAGACCCTGTCTCCCCTATAACTAGAAAAACCAGCTGGGCATTGTGGTGAACACCTGTAGTCCCAGCTACTTGGGAGGCTCAGACAAAAGGATCTCTTAAGCTCAAGAGTTCCAGGTTGCTGTGAGCTGTGATGCCACAGCACTCCACCCAGGGTGACAGAGTGAGACTCTGACTAAAAAAAAAAAAAAAAGATGAAATCAGAAAAATCAACAAAAAAGAATAAGGTACTTGCATTATTCTCCCTACGGGTTTCTAAAATTTTCACTGTTAAAGAATTTACAATTAAAGTTAAAGTCCACTGTGGCTAATTTCATACCAAGAAATCCACCATTTAACATGTAAGAAAATGTAATGAGAAACAATCCAGATACACCCAAATAATTCCAAATCAACTAACAAGATGCTTGTTCTTAAAAAAAAAAAAAAGAAGATGCTTGTTCTTAGAGAGGCTGTTAAGGTTAAAGCCATTTTCTAGATATATCTCTGCTCCCACATTTAAATTAAAAAGGAAGAATTAAAGAAATTAACAGCATCTTATAATAGTAATTTCCCCCTTAGCTATACTAAATAAAAATGCTTATCATCCATGAATGAATTCATACTGAATATTTGTTAATCAACAGTCAGCCTTCCCAGTGGTACATTACTATCAATATGGGGTAAGGGATGTGAACAGGCAAAAGCAGCCTCATCTTTTGTTCACCTATTTCTCTTCTGTGTGTTTTTCTTTCTCTCTCTCTCTCTCTTTTTTTTTTTTTTTTTTTTTGGCAGTTTTTGGCTGGGGCTGGGTTTGAACTCTTCACCTCCAGCATTTGGGGCCGGCGCCCCACTCCTTTGAACCACAGGCACCGTGTGTGTTTTTCTTCTCTAACTCAGTTTACAACTGTCAGGGAAGAACTAATGCCCTCCCCTTCGTAAATCCTTCTCTAATACAGTCTACCATTTTTTATTTTTTCCATGAATTTTTTTTTTTTTTTGGCACTATAGCTAGATGATAATTTCTGACTCCAAAAGTTAAAATTTCCTACAATACCTAACACAGTGCTTGATTATTAAGTTATAGATCATAATTATTAATATAACAAAATATAGCAAGGCAGCATCTCAAATAAGTGAAGAAAAGGTGGATTAGCAAATATATTTTTATGGCTACCCAATGCCACATTTTTAATTGGGTAGCCATATTAAAAAAATAACATTTGAGCTATGCCTCACATTCTACAGCAGGATAAATTCCAAATGGATCAAAGATTTAAATGTAAAAGTGAAAGCATAAAAGTATTAGAAGAACCTGGGAGAAATGCATTTATAATCTTGATGGAAGAGAGGTCCATATAAATACGACACAGAAGCTGTAAATCAAACCACTGATAAATTCTGTAACACAAAAATTCTAAATAATTGTTATGGCAAAAACCACAATAAATAAGACCAAAAGAAAAATGACAAGCTGGAATAAATACTTGCAATTCATATCAAAAAACAATAAACAGTAAAGAATGCCTACTATTTGATAATAAATGACCCAACAGAAAAATAAGAAAACAATATGCATATATAGTTCATGGAAAATGAAACATAAATAACCCTAAAACATGAATAAAAAAATAAGAAAATAAGAGTGATGAAAATTAAAAGTACACTAATATACCATTATTTACTTAAAAAATGAGCAAAATACAATAGATTAATCCTATTGCTTGGCCAGACAGTTGGGAAACAGGCAGCTTCATACGTTGCTAACTGAAGCGTAAACTGGTACAGTCTCTACAAAGTTTAATTTAACAGTATCTATCAAAATTACAGAAGCACATACTTTTTAACCCAGCAATTTCACATCAAGGAATTTCTCTTAATGACATAGTCATTTATGGGTGAAAAGACCTATAAAAGGTTACTCAGTGCAATATGGTTTGTAATACCATGCCTGGAAACAACCTAAATGTCCATAACAGATGACTAGTTAAATAAATGATGAGCCATCCCCAAAAGGAAAGAGTTTGCGTCCCTAAAGAAAGAAAAAGAAGTAAACCCATTACCTGGGTTTGGGGATAATTTCCAAGACACACATGTGAAAATGCAAGATATGACACTATGTACTACCCTGTGTGTAAGTCGGGGGCACAACGGGGTTTGGGAGAGACTGATCCCAGCCTTGCTGGCATTTGCATAAAATAGCTGTCTAAGGATACATGTAAAAGGAGTAATATTTGTTGCCACTGTGGATGGAGCAGGAGTGAATTAATAATTTTCATGGTATTTATACTATATACCTTTTTATACTTTACAAATTGTGAATTACTTGATTATTTAAAACAAATATTCAAAACACTTTTATAAATTTTCCACAGCACCTGTCAGTGCTTAATTCATGGTTCGAACTTAAAAATGACCTGATGAAGGAAGGGAAGTGCCCAAATATGTTTGCTCATTGTTTTTAAACTTAGAAATTCTTTTGCAGAAATTATTATATTAAGCAATGTAAGTAAACTGTTTTGATAATGATCTGAACACTCTTGACTACATGTAAGTGTGGATATGACATCATCACTATTTAATTTCTGAGAAAATCGTCCTGCAAATTAACACTAACTTCAAGTATCCCCTGTTTGGACTGCTACCTGCAAAAAAGCTTCAGCTCAGGTAAGGAAGTAACTGTAATTTTGAATGAAGATGGAAAAGTTTGCGGAAACGTGGGAGAAGACACTTTTCACAGACACTGTGGGACCATACAGGAGAGCAGAAAAGTCATAGAATTGTCCGTGTTTCCATTCAGTAGCAGTTAAGCTAGGGCCATCATTCTCTGTCTTAAAGAAATTTAAAGGTGAAGAGAAACAAAAATAAAAATCCTTTCTGATTGCAACTGTTATTAACCACTCCTGTTTTCACATTTTTGTGTCCAACTAAATATATATGTCCAGAATTCTCATTGATTGATTCTGTAACATGTAACATTTTATTAACTTGGACTAACAAAAATACATTTCTACTGAAAAACACACACACACTTTTGTATATCCCACAATTGTGTGAATTACAAGATAAGACACCACATAATTTTTTTAAAGCAATTCAACTTATAAAATCTGATTATAGGGTGGCCCCTGTGGCTCAGTGGCTAGGGCGCCAACCCCATATACCAAGGGTGG
Source organism: Nycticebus coucang (assembly GCF_027406575.1). Taxonomy (NCBI): domain Eukaryota; kingdom Metazoa; phylum Chordata; class Mammalia; order Primates; family Lorisidae; genus Nycticebus; species Nycticebus coucang. Next base: position 73,246,013 of record NC_069784.1, on the reverse strand, counting down.
CGAGTTCAAACCCAGCCCTGGCCAAACTGCAACAACAACAACAACAAAAATCTGATTTTATATAAAAAATTAGTTGAGAAATGGTTACTTACTTAGCTATTCAGTGACAATACCAAGTTTTCAGGTTTTACCCATTAAGCAACTCTAATTCGTTTAAATTTTATAACAACTAGCTACATATGAAAATTTCATAAATATCTAGGACCATTTGCCTTAGAAAACAACACAGACCATTTTCATACACTCTAAAGTTTCACAGCATTAGTCAGCAGCAGTGGCTTCTAATAGTACAGCGGTTGTGCAAAAGTCATTTTCCCATAGCTCCTTCCTGACGAGAAGAAACAGTGTAGGGGAAATAAGAAGGGCCTTAGGTCTAGTGCAAGCAGCAGAGCAGAGCTGTTATGGGATAAATTTGCAGTTAGATTGCTTTGGTTTAAGCAGCAGTAACCTTGAGCAAGCTATTTAATCTCTCTAAGCCTCATTTTCTCATCTTAAAAGCAAAGATAATAATTTCTACTTCACAGGATTGCTGTGAGGATGAAATGAAATAATGTATATGGAGCATTTAGCATAGTGCCTGCCATGCAGCAAGTTTTTAACAAATATTACTATTATCATTACCAACTTAGTCCTCTAGAAAACACTGTAATATCCATATAACACACAATGGGCTAGGAAATGAAAAAAATTTTTTTTTTTTTTTTTTTAGAGACAGAGTCTCACTATGTTGCCCTCAGTAGAGTGCAGTGGCATCACAAGCTCACAGCAACCTCCAGCTCTTGGGCTTAGGCAATTGTCTTGCCTCAGCCTCCCCAGTAGCTGGAACTACAGGTGCCCGCCACAACGCCTGGCTATTTTTTCTTGCAGTTTGAAAGCCAGGGCCAAACCTGCCATCCTGGGTATATGGGGCCGACGTCCTACTCACGGAGCCACAGGCACCACCCAGAAATGAAAAATTTCTAAAATGCTATGCAAATATAAAGTGCCATTGTCGATCTAACTTTTATTCTCTCTCTCTCTCCCAACAATGAAATATAAATAAGTTAGGTGTGGTGGAAAGGACATCTTGAATGAGTTTTAGACTTAACCCCTCAATTTCACCATTTGTAGAATGACAATCATAATGCAGTGTTTAGGTTTCAGGGACATTGCAGAAGCGGAAGAAATGGCATGTGGTAAAGAGCCCAGCAGTGGCATGTGGTAAGGAGCCTCCCAGTCAGGGAGGTCAAGGGAAGGTGGCTTGAGAGTTTCCTGCCCCAAAACTGCAGGAGCCTAGTGGGGCACAGTGGCTCACAACTGTAATCCTAACACTCTGGGAGGCTGAGGCAGATGGATCTCTTGAACTCAGGAGTTTGAGACCAGTCTGAGCAAGAGTGAGATCCCATCTCTACTAATAATGAAAAACTGAGGCAAGAGAATCACTTGAGCCCAAGAGTTTGAGGTTGCTGTGAGCTATGACACCTCTGCACTCTACCAAGGGCAACAGAGTGAGACTCTGTCTTAAAAAAAAATTGCAGGAGCCTCACAACTAGACTGAGAGGAAGGGAAAGGAAGGGAGAGAAAAGAGAGAGAGAGAGAGAGGGAGGGAGGAGTAGAGAGGAACAAAGAAAAGGAAGGAAGGAGGAAAAGGGAAGAAGGGAGGAAGGGTTCTTTTTTTTACAACAACTTCTTAAGACACAAGATGTAAGAAGACCTTAATCAAAATTCTTGTCTACCTCTAGCTTTAGACAGATAATTAAGAATATTTTTATAAATCAGCACCTAGAGATCAAAAGAAATAAATTTAATTATTTATAATGTACATTATTAAATCAAAATTCTGAGAATAACTTTTGACCTGAATCGCGTTTCTGCTTGATAATGTTCTAATTCTGAATGTTCTAATTATATATGACAATATTCATTAATACTAACAATCACAAGGCAATAAGTGAAATATTACTATATAAATAGAATTTATTTATAAAATGCTAAGTATTCTAAAACTTGTAAATATCAAGGTATCATAATAAATATAATTTGCATTTAAACTATTTATAAAATACATACTGCACATGACAAAGTACACCTTAGGAAAAAAACTATCTTCATTACTCCCAATGCTTACAGACACTATTTAATAGTAAATGAGTATGAGATATAATGTTTTAGATTATAACTGTATTTAATCTACTGAAAGACAAATAAGGGTTTGATTTAGTCACCTGGTATTCATGAGAGAAATAAGGATGGAAAAAGTGCTGTGCACGGCTATACAAGAAAAGGCCACAGGACTCCCATCTACTGACTGTGATCTTGTCCAAGGCATTTACTCTCTCCTCTTCTTTAAAAGAGTAGCACTTGGATAGATTTTCAGGGTCAAGAAGGTAAGGAGCTTGGAAAACTGCTTAGTACAAGAAATGAATAGATAAACCACTCAACCTCATGGTGACTCAGTTTTCTCATCTGTGAGGTAGGCATGAGAACCATCACTAATAACCTTTGAAGCACAAAAATTCTGCAATTCCAGGCTTGAATTGAAGGTACTAAAGCAAATGTTCAGAAAAGCTCTTTCTCACTAGACCCAGGCATAGTATAACCAGACATATACCCTGTTTCCCCGAAAATAAGACAGTGTCTTATTTTAAGGTGTGCTCCCAAAGATGCGCTAGGTCTTATTTTCAGGGGACGTCTTATCTTTCCTGTAAGTAGGTCTTATTTTCGGAGGATGTCTTATTGACAAACAGGGAAAACAGGGTACCTATTCCTAGGTACAGACACCAGCCCCAAAGTCACACACCATTTTTGTGAACTTCTAGGGAAAATAGGAATTATTTGAGTGACAGCACTACCTAGGGCAACACACATCTTCAGTATAGATATACAGGTCCTTTTTCTAAAAGAACTTTGAGAACTGTGAACTTAATTGCAATTAAAAAGGCCATTGAAATTCTGTGCAACTAGGAGACAAACTTTGAGTTTATTTTAGTATTAAAACAAATAACATTGAAATAAAATATACCCATATGGATTTTATGTTTTTTAAAAAAACAGGAGCCTCAATGGATATGACTATCTGTAACATTTAAATATTTATCCATAAATTTGCATTTTACTGCAAATCATAGAAGATTATTGGTTTATCTAATAAGTAATCAGTGTATTAAGGGGATTTTAAATTGAAGAAAGTAATTTAAAATGGCCAAGCATATTAATGATAATTATCCCTTTTTAATAACTCTTTTCTAATTAATAAGTGCTTTCTATAATTTAAAAGAGGCCAGGTGTTCAATAAATCAAAATAATGTCTGTGAAGTCTAGACATTTTTACAACATCCTGATTTAGATAGGGGTTTTAGGATGGCAGGAGACCTTAAATGTTACCTGTTTAATACTTAAGCATCACCAAGCTGCCAAGTGGTCACCCGATATATGCTTGAAGCCTTCGAGTTTTGGGGAACTCACTGCCTCTCATTTTATCTTTGGCAAGCTTGAATTATTAAAATTTCTTTCTTCTGTTCAGCCAAAATTCAACTTAAATTTTTAGCTTAGAAAATGAAGAAAATGATCACATAATTTTATGATTGCAATGTAGAGAAACACTTTTATAGAAGAAAACAACTTGTTAATTTCATTTAGTCATGACTAGAGTCATATGGCATGAGACAAACTTCACAACACAGGTGAGATAAATTTCTATGATATTATTCTTTTTTATTAATATTAAATCATAGCTGTGTACATTAACGTGATCATGGGGCACCATACATTGGTTTTATAAACAGTTTGACACATTTTCATCACATGGGTTAACATAGCCTTCCTGGCATTTTCTTAGTTATTGTGTTAAGACAATTACATTCCACATTTACTAAGTTTCACATGTACCCTTGCAAAATGCACCGCAGGTGTAATCCTACCAATCACCCTCCTTCCGCCCATCCTCCCCTCCTCCCCGCCCTCTCCCCATTCCCCACATTCTTAGCTTATAACTGGGTTATAGCTTTTGGAAAGATGTTTGGAGAACACTTAGAGATCTAAAAATAGACCTGCCATTCAATCCTATAATTCCTTTACTAGGAATATACCCAGAAGACCAAAAATCACATTATAACAAAGATATTTGCACCAGAATGTTTATTGCAGCCCAATTCACAATTGCTAAGTCATGGAAAAAGCCCAAGTGCCCATCCATCCACGAATGGATTAATAAACTATGGTATACATACACCATGGAATATTATGCAGCCTTAAGGGAAGATGGAGACTTTACCTTGTTCATGTTTACATGGATGGAGCTGGAACATATTCTTCTTAGTAAAGTATCTCAAGAATGGAAGAAAAAGTATCCAATGTACTCAGCCCTACTATGATATTATTCTTACCATCAGAAGCTTAGTAGAGACGGACTATGCTCTCCCTGTTCTTCTCAGACTGGCAATCAAAGCCTATGACTGGCCATGCCTGGTCATGCCTGGTCATGCCTGGTTACATTCCTGAAGAACAACCGTTACTGAGCCCTTACCTGCCCAAGACAATAAGAATGAGTCCTGACTGGATATTAGAGTCTTGGACACTGGAATATGGACTCCTGGCCATACTCCGTGGGAGTCAGCCCTACTGCCATGTTAATCTCTTTTAGGGGCATCCTGAGAAAAATAAAAGGTGTCCTGGCCCAGATCAATTTTCTAAGCTTTCTTCCACCTAGCCCTAAGTTACTCCATTTATACACTATTGAGGTCCCAAAATGCCTGGGCCAGAAACCTGGTCAAGTTATCAGGTCAACAAATTTAGGAAGGAAATATTCCTTAAAGATCTGTGGAAAGTTGATTCAAACCAAGGTACACAATTTAGTACAAAGTAGTTTAATAAACAATTAAGAATATATACATGGGCAGTGCCTGTAGCTCAGTGAGTAGGGCGCCGGCCCCATGTACCGAGGGTGGCAGGTTCAAACCCAGCCCCAGCCAAACTGCAACAACAACAACAACAAAAAAAATAGCCAGGCGTTGTGGTGGGCACCTGTAATCCCAGCTACTTGGAAGGCTGAGGCAAGAGAATCACCTAAGCCCAAGAGCTGGAGGTTGTCGTGAGCTGTGACGCCAGGGCACTCTACCGAGGGCGACAAAGTGAGACTCTGTCTCTAAAAAAAAAAAAAAAGAATATATATACCCAGAGCAAGAGTTCTATAAGATGGTTTGATAAAAGATGATGCTTGTTAAACCCAACAGATGTGATTTAATAGTGACAAAGTGAAGCAACAAATTTCAGGCCATGCAGGGAGATATTTTCAAGTAGAAAAACCTTCCCATTGCCCCTTAAATGACAGTCTATAAATTTCTTCATCCAGGCACAACCACTCACTACCTTGTTTTCCTAATCCCACCAAAGGCTGCCAGCCTTCCCTCCCAGGTGCATGTGGTATGGGATTGTATTCCATCTTGCATTTCTCTCTCTCTCACCTCCATAAGCAGACTACATAACTTCCCTTATCATACCAGGAATGTTTTCAGCAGATGATAAACTCTTATTAAAATAAATCTAACTTAATTGTAACAGAGTGGAGGGAAATGAGTTTATATTGCAGGAAAACTAAAAGCAGTCAAAGGAGTTGAACCAGATGACTAATAGAGTTCTAAGACTGGATAACTGAGGTTCATAGAGAGGCTAAAGGTAATATTATATAAACCAGAAAACAAACTGTGGAACAATTATAATATGGGCAAAAATTGTCATTTGCAGGTTATGATAGACAGAATAAGGACTCCCTAAAGCTATACGCTTCCTAATTCCTGGACCCTGTGAATATATTACCTTAATGGCAAAAAGGACTTTGCAGCAGTGATTAAGAATCTTTGGATGAAGAGAATATTCTACATTATCCAAGTGGGTCCAATGTACTCACATGAGTCCTTAAAATTGAAAGAGGGAGGCATAAAAGAGAGTCAAAAAGATGATATGGAAGAAGGAGAGTTTTGAAGTGAGACAGCAACTCAACTTGCCATTGTGAGTTTTTAAAACAAAGGAAAGGCTCTGTAAGCCAAGGAATGTGGGTGGCCTTTAGAAGGGGGAAATGTCTTTAACATGACAGCAAGTAAGAAAACAGGGTCTCAGCCCCACCACCACAAGGAACTGCATTCTGCCAGCAACTCAAATGATCAAGAACAAATTCTCTCCTTGAACCTCCAGAAGGGAACACAGCCTGTGACACATTGTTTTTAACCTATTGAGAAATATACTGCGCTTCATAACTCAGAACTGTAAAATAATAAATGTATGTCATTTTAATCCACTATATTTATGGTTACTTGTTATGGAAGCAATAGGAAAATAATATAAGCAGGAGGGTTTACATGCCAGTCCCAGTGGGTCAGTTAAGACACAAGCTCAAATGAGGGAGAGTTTAGAATTCACACACCAGTTGATAATAAAATGTAACAATTGTAACAACATGCTACCATCACTACCCTGGCCACTATCACTACCCCGGTGTTTTGGGCCATTATTAAGTAAAATATTACCTTGACAGTTGATCTGATAACCAAGACACCTGCTCAGTGACGAATAGGCTGGTAGCTTACACAGCAAGGATACACTGGACAAAGGAATAATTTATATCTGGAAGGGACAGGGCAGGATGGTGAGATATTCCATCATGCTACTCAGAATGATGCACAATTTAAAATTTCAGAATTGTTTATTTTTGGAATCTTCCTTTCAATATTTTCTGACCATGGTTGACCACAAGTTACTAATCCCACAGAATGCAAAACCATGGATAAGGCAGGATTACTATATTACTACATTCTCATGTTCTAGAATTTAGAAGTGGAAATCTGTGAGGGGCCATTATTCAGTTTACCACATAGGCACATATAAGCAGAGTCAGGGAAGACAGAACTCAGCTAAAAACAAGGAAGTACAGAACAGAAGTGGAAACCAGGAGGAACTAGGCTTGCTCAAAAATTAATTGAACTGTCCAGGCACATCTGAGAGTGAGCATTACTGTCTCCAAAACATGTTCAGTGATGCAACACATGAAGTTGTTAGAACTGAGTGAGCTTTCCAAATGAATGAGGATTGGCGAGGTAATATGTCTATGCTGACTTTTAAAAGACCAGAGACTTGAGCTGTCATTCTAAAAGACACAAATCTAAGGGTAAGACCTAAAAAATCAAGGTGGATCAAGGCTACTACAAAGTCTCTCCCCAAAGTTTGGGCAAAAGCAAGTGAATACTGCAGGCCTAGACACAATTCTTCCAACCACTGACATTGCTGTTGATACTAACTGGTTTCAAATTTCTTAGGCCATTGTGGAAGATTTTGTTCCCAAATAATTACCTTAAAACCTCTAAGCAGTTTCTGAGGGAAGTGCCCCAGAGCCATTAGTCTCAGCACTATAAAATAAAATAATCCAGACAAGTAGAACAAGCGATGGTTCATAAAAGCTCTGAGTTCCCTGAATTTTTAAGGCCATGCCCTTTATAAAGTCTAACTTGCAGGGTATTGTTATAAAAGAAGAGTGTAAAAAGTGTCTTAGTGTCTGGAACAGGAGGTTAGGTTTGGGGCCCAGGTATGTAGTGTAAGGAAAGCTGCGTCTCCACCTCACTTATACTCTATTACCACAGATACCTAACTGGTCTTTTTGACTTTATTCTTGTCCACTAAATTCATCTGTCTGAATGCTAAAGTTATTTTTCTAAAACACACATCTTATCAGCTTGCTTTTCATGTTAACCTCTGATAATTCTCACCATCTGTAGAACAAAGCACAAACTCTTTGCTGAAACACGAGGCCCAAAAAGAAAGGGTCTACCTACCTTCACTACTTTATCTCTCCTACTTCTCCTTTCCATGTGTTAAACAAATACTTCTGTCAAAATGTCTGTTTAAGACATTTTCTCATTTTATCTCAATGTCTTTGCATATGCTATTCCTTTGTCCTGAAAAAGGACTAAGCCATTCATTGGCTATTTAATTCAAACTCCAATCACTCAGCAAAGCTTTTAAGTTCTCCCTATGTTGTTCTCTCACTGCTAATATAAAGGCATAGAGAAAATGATCTGAGTGTATTGCAGACTTGAACCCAAGCTATGCCAGCATCACTCTCCAAAAGGTTCCCATCAGTTCAGAAAGTTGGCCCCAGAGAATCTGTTCTTAGCATGTGCTTCCCACCAGAATCAACTATTAAACCCACCACAGAATTAGAATCTAGGGGTTGGAGCGAAGCAGACATGTAACAAGCTTCTTGGTTCATTCTGATGCAGACAAGGGAAAGAAGTCTTCAGCTAGGCTGATGACACAACAGAGGGAGAAGAGGCCACTGCTGGTAACTGGCAGTATGGACTCAGACCCAAAAATGGAGGTCTCAGCTAATGCTGAGTAGACAGGCAAGGCCACAGCTATGTAGATTAGGACTCAGGGCAGCAGAGGGGTAAAGTCAGGAAACCAAGGCAGAAGCTCTTCTCTCTGAACCAAGAGAACATCAGAAATGGAGGGAAATTCAGATTCAGTGAGGAATCAGGAGCACTGGGTCTACCTTAGGCATGCTGGAAAGCAAAACAAATTCTACAACTCATCAAATAGCAACACTGCCCCACCAGGAAACTTGTTAGAAAAGCTTCTTGGGCCCCCCCCCTCAGACCTGTTGAATAAGAATCTACATTTTAACCAGATTTCCAGATGATTCAAAGTCCAAATTGATGCTTGAGAAGCACTCGAACCTTCGTGCTGGATGACGTCAATCCTGCTGGTCTACAGACTACACGATGAAAAGCCAGGGTCTTGACTTAGAACTGAGCTGGGTGAAAGAAACTCTAGATTTACCACTGTAAGCAGTTTGTCTAGTGCAGTGGTTCTCAACCTTCCTAATGTCCTGGCCCTTTAATACAGTTCCTACAGGTTGAGAACCACTGGTGTAGTGCATTTAAATTTTCAAAAAATGTTCACTTCTCCTGCTTCATTTATCCCCCTAAGAACTCTATGGTGGTTTTGTGGCAGAAGTGGGAGTAGAACTCGGATTCCCTAATTCCCAATTTTTGTTTTGTTTTCTTCTCTTTTTTAACTCTACAGCTATCACTGCCACCATCTGATTGCCACAAGTTATCCATCTATGAATGCTAATCTGATCCAAACCCAAGGTAAAGCCTGGTCACTTGCTCACCTGCCCAGTATACTAATTCTGTCCCCAACCAAGCACCCTTCCCTAAAACATATATTGGAAGCATCACAAGGCAATAGTTCTTAAACATACATAAAAAACTTTTTATTTTGTTAAAGTCACTCTTCAGTTCTAGAAGTTAGAAATCAAATTTGGAGATACGGGTTATTTTATTTTCCGACTTAAAATTTTCAAATATATGGTAGAATGTAATTTTTTAAAATTTGACTCCTTCATTCTTTCACTAAACATTCGTTTACTTATAGATTTCTCAACTCAACTTTCTTTTAAAAAGTGTTTTAAGCCATAAAAGGCAGTGTTTAAAAGGTATTATTGTACATTCTGATTTTGAATATCAGTTATAATGAAGGATTCTAAACCTTGGATTCTGTAAATGAGCAAAAATCTTAGACTAAAGAATGATAAAGCAGTAAGACTTTATCAGTAAATATTTATATTCAAGTTATCAAAAATACAGTCTACCAAATATTCTTTTTACTTAAAAAATCAGAGATTTTTGAATTAAGTCATTAAACTTTAGAAAATGATACTGTGAAATGTTTTCCCAAAATTAGTATCCATTTTAAAATATCATTTATGGTTCTGGGTAATCAATTAAAGTTATATAATTTATAACTGAACAACCTTCGCATCACTAAGGAAAAAGTGACAAGTCCAGATTGACAAGTGTTAGAAATTTCAAAGTTGCACTGACAATTCAGATCTACTTCCTTTCATGCCCAGATTTACTTAATATCTCATTTGATTTTCAAACTTTCCCTCAGAAGCAATTGGAACAAAAATCATGAGCAAGCTCAATCTCCATTTGGGCATGTAACCCTTTTACAAACACAATTACAGCCAAACACTGTTATAACCTGATTTGCATTTGCACTAACTAAGTTACAAAGCACAGGGAGAATGCCTGCTATGCACACTGCAGACTTGTTAGGATGATATATCGCAGGGCTTCCATGAACACTAATTAAAAAGGTTTTATCTTTCCCCTCTGGTCCACTGAAATTGTTCAAATGCCTTGCCTGCTACAACTTTGTTCAAAAACAGTTTTCAAACATGTGATCAGAGCTAGGCAACTATTTCAGGTGGCATGATTCTGTTTCCACAATGGACAAGGCCCTAGAGACAAAAGTTTCAGTCCAAACTTTGAGCTTCCTTTCCTTTGTTATTTTGTGTTGCAATCTTAGCATTATCCAACTGTGGACTTTTATCTGTGAATATCTAAATCCTGTCTTGTGGAAAACTAATTACTGAACCACTGAGAGCTTCATAATGTCCTGCATTTAAGTCCTGAGCATCATACATAATGCATAGGCAGCAGTCTCTGCACTCTGATTACAGAACACTGTCATTAAGTGAGCAAATTAAAGATGTGAATAATTCACTGGCTGAGCTTATTGTCAGTGCTGCATTGTGAAATTAGAATTTCTAATAAGTACTGCAATTTTTTTAACCCAATTAACACAGAGAACATCTTGAGACTGATTAGTACAATAAAAATTATTACCTTATTCTTTTGCTTCACAACAGCCAAATTAAATACTGTACTTAATTATGCAGTATTCATTCCTGCCTGGCTAAAAAAAAAAAAAAAAAAAAAAAACCTATCATTTTAATAAGAGTTCTAATATTTGTATGTGAGCTAAAATACAGCACATGCATATGTAGCTCACTGTCTTTTTGCAAAGTTTTTTTAAGAGTCTGAACATCAGTATTATCACTAGTGGTGGATTATGATGACACTAGTCTATCCTTAAACCAAATATTTTTCCTAAAAACAAACAGCATACACAGTATTGAATAACTAACCTCCCCAAACTGAGTTGAACGTATTATACCTCTGCTTTTTCTTAGCTCTTTAGATGCAGATTAACACAGATTTGTCCCCACAATACTGTTTGTGATTGAGGCTGAAACATATATTTAAAAGCATTAATTAATTAGGAAAAAAAAAATCAAGTATCTGAAACAGTGAGTCTTACCTCAGATGCTCATTTAGCACACAGAGATCTGTCTGACTCCTGCCAGGCAAGTGAGAAAGTCCAGTTTATGCTTGGCATGATGATCCTATGCAGAGAGTGTCTGCTGCCATGTTAAATAAAGAAAATGATCATTTAAACCCGGGCTTTTGTCTCCCAACATTTCTTCCTGCTGCCCCTTTCGCATCAAAGCCCAGAAAGGCAGGCACATCTGGCGGCAGCCCCTGCCCCTGTACGCAGCTGCCTCTGGAGAGCTCCCCCCTTCCTTTCCAGCTCCTCTGTATCCCTTCCTGGGCAACTTCAGCCCCCTAAAATGGGGGAAAGAAACGATGACATTGCAGGCAGAATATGAGATTTTTCAGCCTCTGCAGCCACCTTCTTCCTGTCTAGATATTTTATAGAAAGGGATTGAAAAGGGGGAAACAGCAAAGGTGCTCTGAAAATCAGTCAGACACAATGCAATAGGGAACTGGAGAGGAGGGGAAGGAGAAAGAGAGAGAGAGTGTGTGTGCGCGCAAGTGGGGGGTGGCTGTCAGTGCAGATAAATCTGCATATGGAAATTAGGGTTATCCTGGGTACAGTTTTATTTAACTATGATCTACTGTTTTTTTAATTAGACCAGAATTTTAGCAAAGGAAAGGGAGAAAGAGTCTTGAAACCGGAGAGCAACTTCTAATTCAATAGACTCTTAAAATTTCAGAGCAACTGAAAATAGCAGATCCAAAAGTTGTAGGAAAAAGAAAAGGAACAAACAAAAAACAGGGCATTTTTCCTCTTGTTCTGTTTACTGAACAAGAAGAAAGTCACTACCATCACCACAAAAAGGATAAATAAATAGAATGAAATTTAGGATGAAAATGGTAAGGAATTGAAGGAAAGGAAAAATACAAACCTTTCATGGAATGCATAAAAATTCCCTTAAAATGACACAAGAATCTAATGAGACAAAGGAATTGTCCAAAGTATATAATTGGCATTCTATGTGAAAACTTGTAGCAATACATTTAAGGATTTTAATATTAGAAATAAAGCATATTTTTCCTCTTTTGCAGCTTGCACCCATGGCAAAATGCTACTGGCCATCATCAGTTCAAGGAAGTCACCAGCTGACAGGCAGCTACAACTTGTACAGGCTCCAGAAGTAAAGCAATGAGGCTAAGTGGGTAGAGAACTGGAGGCGGGCTGGTGTGCCCAGCAATGCGTCTCCTCCCCCAGAGGTGCAGGAGAGTGACTGACCAAATGGTGAGCTAATTCCATAATCTGTGAGTGGGGATTTTGATGACATAAGTAATGTTAACCCACTTATCAAACATTTATCAAACACCTATTATGTTAGAAAGGAGATATAAGATGAACACTGCATAGTTCCTATTCTTAAAACCCATAATTCAATAGGCAAAATTAAAATGAGACGATATTGCACTTTTATAAACAAAGTGAATAGTTGAGATAGGATTAACTTGAGCCGTGTGGACACATGTTGGTAACCTAGCTGGCTGGACCTGTCAAGTCCAGCTCGAGCCCTAAGCAAATTACTCTGTCGCTCACTTTTTAAGTTTGAGATTATATGAGATTAATGAGAGTAAAACATTACCTTTGGTCTGACTCACAATAATTGCTTACTAAGCCCCTCTAGGAGGCCAAGGCAGGCGGATCCATTAAGCTCAAAGGTTTTAGACCAGCCTGAACAAGAGCAAGACCCCCATCTCTTAAAAAAAAAAAAAAAAAAAGCTATGCCTTGTGGTGGGCACCTGTAGTCCCAGCCACTTCTGAGGCTAAAGCAAGAGGATGACTTGAGCCCAAGACTTTGAGGTTGCTATGAGCTACAACACCATGGCACTCTACCCAGGGTGACAGGATGAGACTCTGTCTCAAAAACAAATAATAATAATAGCTCATTAAAACAGCATTGCAAATGTCAGTTTAAATGGCACTGCCTCTGGCAAACTTCGAGTTTTCTTCTGCAGTGTTAAGGCTGCTCTCCATTATATTACCTTATAGTAATTTTCAGCAGGTCTGTCTCTATAGCAGTGGTTCTCAACCTGGGGCCATTTGCCTCCCAGAGGACATTTAACAATGTCTAGAGACATTATTTTAAAACTATAGGAGGAAGGTTGCTATTGGCATCTAATAGACAGAGGCCAGGGGTACTGCTAAATATACTATAGCCTATAGATCTTGGTTTCTTTCTTTTTTTTTTTTTTTTTTTTTTAAGAGACCAGGTGTCAGTCTCTTGCCCAGGCTGGAGTGTAGTGGCAGTCTCTTGCCCAGGCTGGAGTGTAGTGGCATGATTATACGTTACTGTAACATCAATTTCCTGGGTTAAAGCGATCTGCCTGTCTCAGTCTCCCCAGTAGCTTGGATTTTAGGCAAACACCACCACGCACAACTAATTTTTAATTTTTTATAGAATCGGGGGTCTCTCTATGTTGATAGGCTTGTCTTGATCTCCTGGCCTCAAGCAATCTTCCTGCCTTGGCCTCCCACAGTGGGATTATAGGCATATGCCACCTCTGCCTAACCAGATCTCGGTTTCTAATGAAAGGAAGGTGAGGTCCTTAAATGAAAGGCTGACTCTTGTGCTGGGGCAAGAAATTCACAAAGTGAGCCTGGAGCATCTTATAGTGCTAAGAAGTAGGACGTACTGGAAAACCAAAACAAAACCAAACACACATTGATAGGAGGTATGTCAAAGGGACATAGAAGCCATCTGAAAGAGCTTCTAGCTAATGCTGGAATTATGTGAGCAACAAAATGCACAGAGAACTATTGGGTTATAACCTAAAATATAATATAAACATTCATGAAGCCATACTGGCATAAATTAATTATTGAAAAATAAATTAAAAAAATAAAAAGTAGCCAGACATTGTGACAGGCAGCTGTAGTTCCAGCTACTGGGGAGGATGAGGCAAGAGAATCGCTTAAACCTAAGAGCTAGAGATTGATGTGAGCTGTGACATCAGAGCTCTCTACTGAGGGTGAAAGGGTGACGTAGTGAGACTCTGTCTCAAAAAAAAAGAGAGAAAAATAAGTAAGTAGAGCAGTGATTTTCAACCTTCCTAATGCCGCAGCCCTTTAATACAGTTAGTTCCTATGGGTCGCGACCCACAGGTTGAGAACCGCTGAAGTAGAGGATAAAAAGTAAATCTTCCTTGCAGTGAATTCCCAATAATTTGTATAAACAATCCTCCCTCAAGGACAAGGAGCATCACTCTCCACTCTAACTGTGAGTTGATTAGTGACTTTCATAGTGGAAGGTGGGGGGAAGGGGCAGGCCTCAGAGAACTAACTTTACAGTGGAGAAAACTGGCAAACACTACCTTGGCCAGATGGTTAACATGAACAATGATACAATGGTAAGTCATGTTGATAGTATGTGACTAACCCTAGTCTAATCATGAGAAAAACATCAAATTTCAGCAGAGCACATTCTATAAAACACATGACCAGGACTCCTAAAAACTGTCAAGACCATCAAAAACATGAAAAGTATAGGAAATCGTTTCCTAATCAACGAATCCTAAACCTAATGTGATATCCTGGATGAAACCCTTGAATAAAAAAAGAGAAGAACTCTAGGTGAAAACTAAGAAAATCGTAATGAAAATTGAAAATTGGACTTTAGTTAATAATAATGTCTCAATTCATGGGTTCATTAATTATAACAATGATTACAATAAAGAAAGATGTTAATAATAAGGGAAACTGGGTGACAAGTATACAAGTATTATTGTTGCAATATTCTTATAAATTCTTTCTCCAATCTTATATATGAGAAAACTGTGTCTCAGAGTAGCTAAATTACGTGCCCGAAGTCACCCAACTAGTACATATGTCCAGGATTTGCACCTTGGCAGTCTGACTCCAGAGCCCATTTTCTTAGCGTAGCATAATAGAAAAGATAAACATGTCTAAAATCATTAGACAAATAAATATGTGTGATTTAAAACAATTGTAAGTGCCATAAATCCAAGTGTAAGGTGCTATGAGCATAAAACAAATGCCTGACAAAGTGCAGGAGTTTGGAAAGGTTATGGCTGAGGGGGTCACTTGGGTTCATAGGACCAGGTCCTGGGTAGATAACTAACCAATGAACCAGAGAAGAGCAGAGGGGAGAACAGGTGTACAATTGGCTGTTGGTCAAGTGCTTTTCTGACAGCTCTGTGTTCTAAGGCCCCCAGAGATGACCTTCATGGGAGTCACTGGTTTGGAAAGAACGGAGCATCACAGTCTTGAGGAGTGAGTGGAAAGCCACAGGAGAGAAGAAAAGAGAACTTAGAGGGCCAGGCATGGTGGCTCACACCTGTAATCCTAGCACTCTGGGAGGCCAAGGCAAGTGGATTTCTTGAGCTCAGGAGTTCAAGACCAGCCTGAGAAACAGGGAAATTTTTGTCTCTAAAACTAGTCAGGTGTTGTGGCAGGCACCTGTAGTACCACCTGAGGACTGAGGCAGGAAGATTACTTGAGCCCAAGAGTTTGAGGTTGCTGTGAGCTATGATTGCACAGCACTCTACTAAGGGTGACAAAGTCTGACTTTGTCTCACAAGAAAAAAGAGAGAACTTACTTACTTAAGTTTTGCTTTTATTTAAAAAAAAAAAAATCTCAAAAGTTATCCACGTTTGAGATGTCCATTTACCCTCCTCCTATCCCCTCTCGACCCACTCCCTCAAAAGTCTGTCCCTATCATTTCTCTGAAAATGCTTAGTCATGAATGACCTTCACGTTCCCAAATCTATTGGTCAATTCTAGGTCTTCATTTTTCAATCCATCAGCAGTATTTAACAGACCTGACCACTCTTCCTTGAAACACTTTGTATGTTTGGCATCCCAGCCACCACACTGTCTTGGTTTTCCTTCTATTACATGGGCAGTCTAATCTCCATTCTTTACTAGAGATTCCTCTCATTCCTGAGCTTCAAATGATGAAATGCCCCCAGGCTTATCCCTGGTTATCACCCTCCATTCAGATCTTAACTTTGCAGTGTACTAGTTGGGCAAGGGATAAATAACTTCTCTGTGCCTTAGTTTCTTCAAGTAAAAAACAGGTACAATATTATTCATCGATCTCAAAAGGTTGCTTAAACAAACTAATAGATTTTTTTTTTTTTTTTTTTTAGAGACAGAGTCTCACTTTGTCACCCTCAGTAGAGTGCTATGGCATCACGACTCATAGCAACCTCCAGCTCTTGGGCCTAGGTGATTCTCTTGCCTCAGCCACCTGAATAGCTGGGACTACAGGCACCCACCACAATGCCCAGCTATTTTTTTGTTGCAGTTTGGCTAGGGCCAGCTTTGAACCCGCCACCCTCCGTATATGGGGCCAGTGCCCTACTCACTGAGCCACAGGTGCCTCCCCAACAAACTAATAGATTTAAAGCATGTAGCATAACAGTATCCAGTATCTTCCAAGTGGTGTATTGTTAGCTACAGATAGGCATCACATAACAGAACTATTGTTTCTTCTCCCCAACCCCAAACATAAATTGTGACTCTTCATCTCAGTAAATGGCATCTCCAATCACCCAGTAGTTTAATCCAAAAACTTATTCATGCAAAAAAATGTAACCCCTTTTTCATACAACTCAAAATTGTACCATCAGAAAATCCTGTCAGCACCACCTTCAAATACATCTTGAATATACCTTACCATTTCTGCTTTGATGTAAGCTACCAAATTCTCTCACCTAGCCTGTTCCAGGAGCCTTATAATTCGTCTTTCCACTTCCAGACTTGCTCCATAAAATCTATCCTTTTCATTGCAGTCAGAGTGATTTGGTAGGCCTTGAATTATTCTTCTGTGCTCAAAGGCCTGCAAGGGTTTCTTATGGTGCTTAGAGTGAAAGCCAGGGTCCTCACGTCCAAGAGGACATGCCCTTCCTGGTCTCATCATTCATTGCACTCTCTAATCTGATGGAGTTCCATAACTCCATGAATGTTCCACAGAGATCAGTGTGGCTCCCTCACTTCAGTCAGGTCTCAGCTGTAATCTCACCCTCTCAGCAAGGTCTTTGCCAGGTCTTCTTGTATAAAGTAGCACACCTGCCCCAGCTGCCATTCTCTAAACACTTCATTGTTTTCAATGATATCAGTCCTATATCATTTTGCATTTGTTAGTATTATCTGCCGCACCCCAGAACATGAGCTCCACGTGGGCAATACCTCATTTTTTTCACTGCTCTGTCTCCATCTCTTATAACAATACTTGGTACGTATTAGCTTCTCTTTCCTGAATGAATGTATACAATTTCTTCTAAGTAGATTGTTAATTCCAGGATTCCCAGGAAGCTATTCCTAATCAATCCACATGCTCCCACCACTATCCAAATTTCCTATAGTATTTTTTTCTTTTTTTTTTTTTTTTCGTGGAGACAGAGTCTCACTGCCCTCGGTAGAGTGCTGTGGTGTCACACGGCTCACAGCAACCTCCCGCTCCTGGGCTAACATGATTCTCCTGCCTCAGCCTCCCGAGCAGCTGGGACTACAGGCGCCCGCCACAACGCCCAGCTATTTTTTTGTTGCAGTTTGGCGGGGGCTGGGTTTGAACCCGCCACCCTCGGCATATGGGGCCGGCGCCCTACTCACTGAGCCACAGGCACCGCCTATCCTATAGTATTTTTTTCATGCTATAACCCCTTATTGAATATAAGAGATGGCCATGGTATTAGCATACTGGATACATGCCTTTTTAAAGTTGTTTCATATATGTACAAATCATAATCATCTCTTTCTTTTCAAAATAATAAGCAAATCATAGTTATTTAAGTCACGGTTTCCCTGTGAGGTTGGTTTTCTATTTGTGGACAGAAATCTAATGTCTCCATTAAGATCAATTAAGGAAAATGGGAGAATTATTATAATACATGACTATGTCCCCAAATAAAAGGGTGATAGTGCTGCAAAAGGTACTAGAACCAAGAAATTTAAAAGCCTCTAGGAATAACTCGGTTCTTTTTCCCATTCATTCTTTGCTCATGCTCAGTCTTATTCTCAATATGTCTAATTCTTTCCTCTTTTTTTTTCTTCTTCTTCTTTGTGATATGGCTTTCTCTACTAATCTTATTTCCCACAGCTCCTGAAGCAGAATCAAGTCAGATCAAGTGCACAGGTCACCATAAGCTAGACCTTTTCAGCCTGCATTATGGATCTTCAGGAAAGAAAATGCTTCAGTTGGCTAGGGAGGCAGGGTCCTTACTGTCCACATGGCTGACAAGGGCCTGGCCTTCTGGGAAGTATGTGTGTAGAGGAGGGAGGGAATTCTTAAAGAAAGAAGGTGGTGATGAACTGAGCAGACCCACCTGGCTTTCTAATGCAGCTACAAATCTGATGTCAATAATCTTAAATCTGCATTGTCTGACACTAGCTAGAAGTTTTAGGGTCAGGAGGATTCTTTTTTCTCCTTGGATTGGTTTTGTCATTTCTAACATTCAAATAATACAAACATGTATGGAGTATTTTTTTAAAGTGTGCCTTGGTACCCATCTTCCACAATTTTAACTAGTACCTACGTCAGTGTGTAATTTCTATGTGACTTTACACATATAACTTTTATTGTGACACATAACTGGGCTCATAGCATACATACTAAGTTGCAACTTAAAATACATCTTAGACAAAAAAAAAAACAGCAAGGGGCGGTGCCTATGACTCAAAGGAGTAGGGCGCCGGCCCCATATGCTGGAGGTGGTGGGTTCAAACCCAGCCCCGGCCAGAAACTGCAAAAAAAAAAATAATAATAATAATAACAGCAAGGTGGAATTAGCTCTATTTAAGAAATGAAGATTCAGAAATTATTATCTAAGATGCTTCCTAAGGAAGCAACCATGGACCACTTGATTGATCTTTGCATCTTTCTACACAATGTGAAAAGTATGTGTTTTTTTGGTTTTTTTTATTTATTTATTTATTTATTTTAATTTTTTTTTTTTGTAGAGACAGAGTCTCACTTTATGGCCCTTGGTAGAGTGCCGTGGCCTCACACAGCTCACAGCAACCTCCAACTCCTGGGCTTAAGCGATTCTCTTGCCTCAGCCTCCCGAGTTGCTGGGACTACAGGCGCCCGCCACAACGCCCGGCTATTTTTTGGTTGCAGTTTGGCCGGGGCCGGGTTTGAACCCACCACCCTCGGTATATGGGGCCGGCGCCCCACCGACTGAGCCACAGGCGCCGCCCAGAAAAGTATGTTTTATAGATTCACTTATGGTCCAGTGCTGGCCCAAATGGCGGAAACATACCAGAGCCCATTGTTTCCCTTGATTACAACTAAATACTCTAGATTAAAATACCTGAGGATTCTGGAGTTTAAATACCAGGCAAATTGTTGAGGAAAGTCAAAATTAAAAGGATGACTGGTGTGGTGAAAATAATGAATTGCCTATCTCCCAGCTTTGACCCAAGGGTGAACTGCAGTGGGGAACTCCATCCAGGCATGTGGAACAAACACTCAAAGAGAAATCCACCTTTCCATCAGGAGGGCCAAGAACAAGAGCCCTTTCCAGCTAGAAAGAGCTAAGGAAAACCCCTGTTTTGTTTTCTCTTCCAGCCCTGCTTGGGGACAAGACCAGCCATAACCACAGAGCTGTATTAACTGACAGAGGTGGGGTAGGCACCTAAACTTGAAACAGAAAAAATAGGAAAAGATGCCTTTGTTTTACAGTGTGTGCTGAATGGGGGCATCTATTGCATGTTTGTTTTTTCCTCTTTAATTCTATTGCTTTTTTTCTGGAGAGAAGTCTTATTACAAGGAGCAATGCGGCAATTCAAGAGGACATCACCTGAGAGAACCCATATTTCTATGCAGAAGAACTAGAGAGAAGAGTGTCTAAGAGCAAGAGATTATAGGGAAATCCTGCAGAGAATAGGGCTGCAGGAGCTCACTTGTGGCTGTGTACGAATCAACACAAGTTCTTCTCTTATCCCTAAGGTGTGAATAAGTGAAATGTGATCAAAGAACTAAATGAACATGTAGTAGTTATCATACGTACCAAGCCTCAAACTAATCCCTAGGTGGTATAGGGGAGAGACACATCCAGAGAGCCTAACAAATGCTTTAAAAACTGAAAAGACATTCACCCATAGAAAGTTAAAAAAACTCACAACCTGGCTCAGTGCCTGTAGCTCAGTGGTTAGGGCACCAGCCACATACATCCGGGCTGGCAGATTTGATCCCAGCCCAGGCCTGCCAAACAACAATGACAACTACAACAAAAAAATAGCCAGGCATTGTGGTGGGCACCACAACTTAGGAGGCTGAGGAAAGAGAATTGCTTAAGCCCAAGAGTTTGAGGTTGCTATGAGCTGTGACGCCACAGCACTCACGGCACTCCACCGAGGGCGACATAGTGAGACTCTGCCTCAAAAAATAAATAAATAAATAAATAAAAATTAAAAAAACTCACAACCTGACTTAACTGGATTTATTGTCCTCTAAAACAACCCCTGTCTCCATCATCTACCTGCACATAAAAACAGCATTATTTGGAGAATTTTAACAGAATATGACAACATGAATGAAAATGCAGAGGATATAATCCAAAATTACAAGACATATAATAAACCAGCAAAATCTGAGAATATAATCAAAAAATGCCAACTCTGGAATGATCAGATATTAGAATAATCAGGCATCGCTATTAAAGTAGCTCCATAACCATTCTCCAAGAAGTAGTAGCGAACACTCTTGACATGAACAGAAAAAAATAGAAGTTTTCCATGGAAAAGTAGAAAATAAAAAAGAACCAAATATAAATTTTAGAACCAAAATACAATATCTGAAATAAGCTCACAAAGTAAGTGCAATAGCAGAATGGAAATAACAAACAGAAAAATTAGTAAACTTGAAAGTTAATCAATAGATATTGTACAATTTGAACAACAAAGAGAAAAAGGATTTTAAAAAAATGAATAGAGGCCCATGGACTTGTAGGACAATATCAAAAGAGCTAACACTCATATAACTGGATTTCTCAAAGAAGAGAAAAAGATTAGTGCAGAAAAAAAAAAATTTAAAGGCAAAATTGCTAAAAATGTCTCAACTTCTGTGAAAGTCACAAATTAACATAATAAAAAGGTCAGTGAACCTCAAACAGGTTAAATCAAAGGAAATTGTACCCACACCCAACCTTATAAAACTGTTGAAAACCAAAGATAAAGAAAAAAATCTTAAAAGTCATCAGAGAACACAGACACATTACACTAAGAAATATTTATTTATTTGTTTATTTTTGAGACAGATTCTCACTATGGCACCCTCTGTAGAGTGATATACTGTCACAGCTCGCAGCAACCTCAAACTCTTGGGCATAAGCCAGTGGTTCTCAACCTGTGGGTCGGGACCCACAGGAACTGTATTAAAGGGTTGTGGCGTTAGGAAAGATGAAAACTACTGGCTTAAGCGATTCTCCTGCCTCATCCTCCCAAGTATCTGGGACTACAAGCACCCACCACAATGCCCAGCTATTTTTTTGTTGTTGTTGTTATTGTTGTAGTTGTCTTTGTTTTTTGGCAGGCCCAGGCCAGGTTCGAACCCGCCAACCATGGTGCATGTGGCCGGTGCCCTAGCCATTAAACTACAGGCACCAAGCCTTATTTTGTTTTTTAAATTTCATGTTAATATGAAGGTACAAGTGATTAGGTTACATTGTTTGCATTTGTTAGGTAAAGTTCAAGTTGTAGTTAAGGGCTTATGGGGTGGGGGGTGTTTGTACTGTATATCCTTCCATTGTGCCTATTAGGTAAGAGCTTACCAATCCTCCTCTTTCCTCCCCTTCCTTTTTCCCTCCTCTCCCCTAAACAATTATTTATATAACTGAAGATTTCTTATCAAAAACACTGAGACCAGAAAACAGAACACTTCTTTTTCTTTCTTTTTTTTTGAGACAGAGTCTCACTTTGTCGCCCTTGGTCAAGTGTCATGGTGTCATAGATCACAGCAACCTCAAACTCTTGGGCTCAAGCGGATACTCTCGTCTAGGCTGAGTAGCCAGGACTATAGGTGCCCACCACAACACCCGGCTGTTTTTAGAGACAGGTAGTCACTTTAGTTTAGGCTGGTCTTGACCTCCAGGTAATCCACCCAGCTCAGCCTCCCAGAGGGCTAGGATTACAGGCATGCAGAACACCACCTTTAATATACTTAAGGAAAGCAGAGGAACATTACATCATGCTAAAAGGGTCAATTCACCAATAAAGATATAGAAATCCTAAATGTATATATGAATCTAACCACAGAGCTTCAAAACGTGGGGGAAAAAAACTGATAAAAATGAAAAGAGAAACATAAATCTTCAATTTTATTACTTGTACATTTAAACACTTCTCTCTTAGTAATCAGTAGAAGTAGTAGCATATCAGCAAAAATATAGAAAACCTGACCAACACTGTCAACTACTTGACCTAATTAACATTTATAGAACACTCTGCCCAACAACTGCAGGATACTTACTAATTTCCAAAAAATTTCACTGTGTTCTATTTTTTTTTTTACCATTTCCATGCTCATAGCCTCTCTACTTCTCTTTTCCACCTTGTTATCTTTTATCCTGCCATTTTCCTCCAAATCCATACTTTAAATCAACTCTAAAACAAACTCTGAATTAGACAAAATTACACATATATTTTCTCAATAAGAACACATTTTATGCCTCTTTAATAACACATCCTACTCCTTGGTATGCCCCATATCTAGAACCACATGCACTGAGTCCAGCTGATGATGGCGTGATCACAGATACAGAGTAATCACACACACAACATTTACTACAAAGTTAACCTGCATCTCAGATGGAGAGATGGGTCATTCTCTACCAATGAAGAAAGACTGAAGTCTGAGCACACACTGACTTTTATAAGCTCACTAGTTTGTCCTGCCTTTCTCCTGGCGGGATTTGCTGCCATTTCCTGCCTTTGGGATGATTGACAGGTTGTGGTTATATAACTAACAGATTGCATAACAGGTTGGTTACATAAAATTTTTCCTTTCTATGTAGGCATCTTCCCCAGAACCCTTCACAAAAGCTCTATCCCTCCTATGCTAATTAGATGGTAATTAGCCATAAGTCATTTAAAGGTCACTAGGAGCTCCTTACTGTGTATGTTCCCACCACCTATAATTTGGTTCCCAGCTACAATTAGGTTTCTACTCTCACCCTTAGCACTTTCTTGTCACCTGTTTACACTCTGGCACTCCTAACAATGAGGGAAATGCAAATTAAAATACATTGCACAGCTAACAATGGCTATAATCAAAAAGAGAATAGCAAGTGTTTTTGTTTTTGTTGTTGTTGTTTGTTTTATTGTTGAGGATTCATCGAGGGTACAAAGAACCAGGTTACACTGATTGCATTTGTTAGGTGAAGTCCCTCTTATAATCGTGTCCCATCCCCAAGAGGTGTGTCACACCCTGTGGGCCCCGACTCCTTTCCCTCCTTCCCTCTCCATGCACCCCCTTCTTCAACTCTCACTGCGTACTAGGTCAATTGTCCTCATATCAGAATTGAGTACATTGGATTCTTGCTTCTCCATTCTTGTGATGCTGTACTAAGAATAATATGTTCCACTTTCATCCAGTTTAATACAAAAGAGGTAAAGTCTCCATCTTTTGAATGGCTGAATAGTATTCCATGGTATACATACACAGAAACTGAATAGCTTCTGTACAGCTAAGGAGACAACAACTAAACAAATAGACAACTTACACAGGGAAGCATATTTCCATATTATGAATCGGGCAAAAGCTTGATAACTAGGATCTACAGAGAACTCAAATTAATCAACATAAAAAGAGCCAACAATCCCGTATACAACTTCTCTCCAAAGAAGATAGATGAATGACTAACAAGCATACGAAAAATGCTCATTGTCCCTAATTATTAGAGAAATGCAAATCAAAACCACCCTGAGATATTACCTAACCCCAGTGAGAATGTCCCACATCACAAAATCTCAAAACTCAGTTCAGCACCTGTAGCACAGTGGTTACAGTGTCAGCCACACACACCAGGGCTGGTGGGTTCGAACTCAGCCTGGGCCTGCCAAACAACAATGACAACTGCAACAAAAAAATAGCCAGGTGTTGTGGCAGGTTCCTCTAGTCCCAGCTACTTGGGAGGCTGAGGCAAGAAAAATGCTTAAGCCCAAGAGTTTGAGGTTGCTGTGAACTGTGATGCCAAGGTACAGAGAACAACATACAGAGACTCTGTGTCAAAAAAAAAAAAAAATCTCAAAACTGCAGATGTTGGCATGGATGTGGAGAAAAGGAAACACTTTTACACTGCTGGTGGGACTGCAAAGTAATACAACTTTTTTGGAAGGAAGTATGGAGGCTCCTCAAGGAACTCAAACTATACCTCCCATTTGATTCTGTAATCCCATTACTGGGCATCTACCCAGAGAAAAAAATCCTTTTATCATAATGATATTTGCACTACAGCGTTTATTGCAGCTCAATTTACAATCGACAAAATGTGGAAACATCCTAAATGCCCAGGAATAGCAAGTGTTGATAAGAATGTGTAGACATTTAGGCCAGGTGCGGACCCTCACACCTGTAATCCCAGCACTCTGGGAGGTCCAGAGCAGATTTCCTGAGCTCACGAGTTTGAGACCAGCCAGAGCAAAACCCATCTCTAAAAATAGCGGGTTGTTGTGGCAGGCACCTGTAGTCAAGTTACTTGGGAAACTGAGACAAGAGAATCACTTGAGCCCATGAGTCTGAGGTTGCTGTGAGCTATGACGTCTCAGTACTCTACAGGAGCAACAAAGTGAGATGCTGTTTCAAAAACAAAAAATGTACAAACTAGAAATTTTATATATTGATGGTGGAAATATAAAATGGTGCAGACATTTTGGAAAACACGTCTGCGTTTTTTAAATTCAAAATATTGAGATACAAGTATTTTAGTTACATGAGAAAACTATATAATGCTGAAGTTAGGGCTTTTAGTATGCCTGTCACTAGAATAGTGTTCATTGTTCTCAATAGGGAAATTTTTATCTCTCACCCCCGTTAGAAAATAGTTCTTTAATTTTTAAAAATATTAAATGTAAGTTTACTTTAGGTCCTAGCAGTTCCATCTTTACTCCATTTTTATTCAAGAAAGCATACATACACATGAAAACTTGTAGGCAAGTATTCTTAGTAGTTTTATTCATAATACCTCATAAATGGAAACAACCCAAAAAGGAACAAGCTATTGACATATACAACATAGATAAATTTCAAGTGTATTATTTCAAGAAAAAGAATATGCATCAAAATTCTGCAACATGTAACGTTCTGGAAATGGCAAAAATATAAGCACAGAGAACAGATCAGTGGTTGCCAGGCCTTGGGTAAGGAGAGGAGAGGGTTTGACTACAAAGTGTTTTCATGAGGAAATTTTGAAGGAAATGATGGAACTATATTGTATATTAATTGGGACAGTGTGAGAGACGATTACAAAGTGATAGTATGGAAGTTTGTATCCATATAGGCAGATTTTGATCCTCATTTCCTCCTAATATACTATCCATTCCACACAATTTCAACTTTGTTTCTGCCTTATATATTTCTCTAATATGTTTCAACTTTTGACTCTGACAGGATTAGAGATTCCTTGAAGGAAAAAAACAAAAGTTCTCATCGTTCTTTGGTTATTATAGTGATGGAAATATCTTAGAATACTTAGCAATTCCTTCTGGAATAGAATAAAATGAAATAGAATGTATACCTCTCAGATAAACTAAACAAACTAAATTAATGGAAAAATAACAATAAGTGCCCTATGCTTCTAGTAAATAGTGTTGATATCCAATCTCAGATAATTAATCTTACATTCAGAAAGTTTAAAAATTTTGCCTTAGAAAGTACAGACTGTGGAAATCAAACTCATGTATGTTTATCCATGGGAATCAAAGTCAGGTACATTGATCTTTAAACAATGACCCTCATTCCACTCCATCCATCATAACCCACTGAGTAGATTCTGATAAGACTTAATTGCCATCATAAATTGACATTATAATATCAAAATATCAAATGGAGGCTATAATAATTCATAGATTCTTTAAGTTTTCACTTTTCACAGAAGTTCAAGGGATTACACAATGACCAGAGCAATGACAGTAATTAAAGAAGTTATCATATCATTGTGGAAAGGACACTGACCTTTGCAGGCCAAAATTCTTGCTCTTCTTCCCAACTTTGTGTTTTAGAAAGTCCATAAGTTTCAGTTCCTAAAATTGGGAAATGAGATGAAGGTTATTTTTGTTGTTGAGGTTCGCTAGTAAGACTCTGGGGTAGAGATTCTGATCCAAGAAATGTATCAAAGTATACTTGTGGGGACAAAGCAACCTATAAAAGGAAAGTAGAACTGGGAGAGGGAGATGTTGGAGCTGCAATGCAATCTCAATATGGCATCAGTTACCTGATCAGAGCTCTGAAGCTGGGATGGTCCTTTCTATGTATCCCAAGCTAGAGGAGGAGAGAGGACATGACATTTATACCTTCATGCCAATAGTTGTGGATGACAGATGCCTCACTTTGGTAAAGCAGGCTTTCTTTACCCAAAGCAATTCTGAACAAGATTGACAGCTAAGCACTGACAGAAGCACTTCAACAGCTGGGAAATAAGTGTCTTATCCAGGAAGGGGAATCTGGGTGGCATACAAGGGTGTCCCATACAGTAACCACAGTAACCACTAAGGTACCTTCCTGTTCTGGCACATTCAGTTGCCTAACTTGTGGCTAAATGTGAGTGTGTGATTGACTTCAGGCCAGTAATACATAAGAAATTGTTATATGACCAACTTCTAGAATTGACCTTGGAAAGGCACACACCCTTCTCCTTTTATCTTCACACCAGCTGGAATATACATACATGTGTTGGTTGCAGTAAGAACAGTCCTCATGGACAATGAGAAAAACCTACAATTGAGATGAAACAGGATCCTTAGGCCCTACCTCCATGCAGCACAACCAGATCTAGACTAATTACACAACCCTCATGAGAAAGGGAAAGAGCCTTTTTTCTTGCTAAGCCATAACTATAACTGGGTGTTACGCCACACTCATCTTTGCCCAACTGATTACAGAAATTTATGTTAAATTGAGAGGTCCACAAAAGTCTCTATGAGTCAGAGAAATTTAGCCAAGATCTCAAGGACAAAAGAAGCTGATCCTAGATAAAGCAAGAAAATAAATAGTCCTGGTGAGCACTACTGAGGGGCAGAGTGAGATGGCCAAATAGAAACCTTCAGAGATTGTTGCAAGAACATGAAGTTCAACAACTATCTAAGCAAGGAGGCACCTTCAGAAGAATCAAAACTCGAGTGATCACGCTACCTTATTTTAACATTATCTCAAGGAAAGAGACACTGAGAAGGGCAGTAAAGAGAATCATGCATTGTCTACACCACCCCATTTCCTGGTGGTGCCTCACCACCACAGTAAATGAAGAAGGAATGTGGAGATGGGGGCAGTCATGAAGGGATTGTGGGATTTTGCATTGAAACTCAGGGCTGTCTTGGCACAGGAGAACACAACACAGGGCAGGATTCTGCTGGTGCCCATTGAGGGAGCATTTAGACGAGCCTGGCCACAGGGAAATCCTCCACTGAGAAGCTGAAGCCAAAGTTGTGGCTAGCCCAACCACCAGCTGACAAAAAGTAGCCTGGGGCCTGGTATAACCTTGTGAGGCAATCAGGCCAGTGCCTATGCCACTCCTCTCCCAACTCCAGGCACTGCAGCTTGGGGAGAATCTTTCTCCACTTGGAGAAAGGAAAGAAAAAGAACTTTCTTTTGAAACTTGGGTACCAGCAAGAGATCTTGCCTAAAGGACCAAGCAGACTCCTAAAGACCCTAAATCCTGACCTTGGTTCCTGGATGGCATTTCTGGACCCACCCAAAAGGAAAAGGAAACATGTTTCCCTGAAGGGAAGGACCCAGTCCTAGTAGGATTTACCACATGCTTATTAAAGAACCTTTGGGCTCTCAGTAAACATCAGAGGAAAGTCACCTCAGGCTTTAGATGAGACTGGCTGGCTCCAGGTGTGCTCTGGTGGTGGTGGCCATAAGGGAGTACCCACATCATTCCTCCTTCAACTCCAGCACCTCAGCATAGAGAGTTCGGAAAGATAGTGATAGACTTTTCCTGGTAATCCAGGGAATCTTTCTGTATTTTATGCAAGCCTACCAAGGCACTATCACCACTCTGCAAGAATCATAGCATTACTGGACTTCACACACCTCCAGCAATGATATGGTTGCAGTGACCAAAGACTTAGATCACAGCATTCAATTCTCTTTGAATATCTGGAAAGCCTTCTCAAGATGGACAGGTTTATCCTATCTAAAGACTAAAATAAATACCTAACTCTTCAATGCCCAAACATCGAAAAACATTAAAAAGCATCAAGAACATGCAGAAAAAAAAATGTGACCTCATGAAACAAACTAAACAAGGTACTACTAACCAATCTTGGGGAGATGGAAATGTGTGACCTTTCAGACAAAAAATTCAAAACTATCCAGAAGAAGCTCAAAGAATTTCAAGACAACACAGAGAAGGGACTCAGAAATCTATTAGAGAAATTAAACAAAGAGATTAAAATTTATAAAGGAATAAAGTAGAAATTCTAAAATTTAGGAATTCAGTTAGCAAACTGAGAAATTCATCAGAGTCCCTCCTCAAGAGAAGTGACTAAGCAGAAAAAAGGATTAATGATCTTAAAGACAGGTTATTTGAAAATACACGATCGGAAAAGAAAAAAGAATAAAAAAGAATGAAGCATGACTAAAGGATCTAGAAAACATCCTCAAAAAGACAAATCTAAGAGTTATTGGACTTAAGGAGAGGAAGAGAAATAATTAGGATAGAAATGTTTTATTTCAAGAAATAATAACAGTGAACTCTACAAACCTGGAGAAAAAATATCAATATTCAGGTACAAGAAGTTCATAGAATCAGACCACAAAGGCAGACCCAAACAAGACAACCTTAAGGCATTTGTTTCCAATCAAGTTCCCAAAGGTCCTAGAGGAGGTCCTAAAGGAAGAAAAAAAAAAAAAATGTCAAGGAGCTCCAATACATCTGGCAGCAGATGTCTCCGTGGAAAACTTACAGGCCAGAGTAGATATATTCAAAACACTTAAGGAAAAAAACCTGAAGCTCAGAATATTATACCCTGCAAAATACCCTTCAAACATGAAAGAGAAGTGAAGACTCCCCAGACAAACAAAAGCTGAGGGATTTCATCAATACCAGACCTGTCCTATGAGATATACCAAAAAGAGTTCTTCGAACTGAAATAAAAGGACATCAGTGAAAAATAAGAAATCATCTGAAGGTACACAACTCACTGATAATAGTAAGTACACAAATATTGAATACTTGGCCACACCTATGGCTCAGTGAGTAGGGCACCGGCCCCATATACCAAGGGTGGCGGGTTCAAACCTGGCCCTAGCCAAACTACAACAAAAAAATAACTGGGCCTTGTGGTGGGTGCCTGTAGTCCCAGCTACTTGGGAGGCTGAGGCAAGAGAATCGCCTAAGCCTAAGAGTTGGAGGTTGTTGTGAGCTATGACACCACAGCCCTCTACAGAGGGAGACAAAAAAAATACTAAATACTTGATTGCTGTAATTATGGTGTATAAACAACGTATATGTTAAGTAGTAAAACTAAACCACAAACCTATCAAAAATAACTACAACAACTTTTTGAGAGATAGTATAAAAAGATATGGATGGAAACAACAAAATGTTAAAAACCTAGGGGAATGAAATTAAAGGGTAGAATTTCTATTAGATTTCTCTTTGTTTGTAGGCAAATTTGCCATATATTTAAAAGCAATTGATTTAAAACAATTTTTTGCAAGCCTCATGGTAACCTCAAATAAAAAATCTATAACAGATATATAAAAAATTACAAGCAAGGAATTAAAACACCTACTAGAGAAAATCACTTTTAACAAAGGTAGATAGGAAGGAAAGAAGAAAAAAAGAGAGGACCACAAAATGACCAGAAATCAAATAACAGTATGACAATACTAAGTTCTTAATTATCAATAATAATGTTGAATGTAAAGGATCTAAACTCTCCAATTAAATGACATAAAGTGGTTGGATGTAAAAAAAAAAAAGCATGGTAGCTCAAGTCTATAATCCTAGTCCTTCTGGAGGCCAAAGCAAGAAGATTGGGAGACCAGGAATTTGAGACCAGCTTGAGCAAGAATGAGACCTTGTTTCTACAAAAAATAGAAAAATTAGCCCAGCCATGGCGGCGCACACCATATTTGCACCTACTTGGGAGGTTGAGGTAGGAGTATCAATTGAACTTAAGAGTTTGAGTTTCCAGGGAGCTATGATGAAGCCACAGTATTCCAGCTTGTGTAATCAAGTGAGACTCTGTCACAAGAAAAAAAGAAAAGCAAAAAAAAAAGAAAGACCCAAATTTATGCTATCTGTAAGAAATCCACTTTATCAATAAAAGCATACATAGACTGAAAATAAAGGGATGGAAAAAAGATAGTCCAAGCAAGTGGAACTCAGAAAAGAGCAATTATAGCTATGCTTCTATCAGATAAAAGAGATTTCAAGACAAAAACTTAAAAAAAAAAAGACATAAAGGTCATTATATAATGATAGAGAGGTCAATTCACGAGGAGGATAATTCTAAATATACAATATGCATCCAACACTAAAGCAAGTAGATATATAAAGCAACTATTATCACAGCTACAAAGAGAGATAAACCCCAATACAATAATCAGTAAAGATATCAATACTCTACTTTCATCATCGGACAGATCACCCAGACAGAAAATCAACAATGAAACATAGGAGGTAATGTACACTGTAGATATTTACAGAACATTCCATCCAACAGCTGCTAAATTCACATTCTCCTCCTCAGCTCATGGATCATTCTAAAGGAAAGACCATATTTTAGGCTACAAAACAAGTCTCAAAACATTTTTATTATTATTATTATTATTATTTTTTGAGACAGAGTTTCACTTTGTCACCTCGGTAGATTGCCTTGGTGTCATAGCTCATAGCAACCTCAAACTCTTGGGCTCAAGCAATTCTCTTGCCTCGGCCTCCCAAGTAGCTGGGACTATAGGTGCCTGCCACAACGCCCGGCTATTCTTAGAGATGGGGTCTGGTTCTTTCTCAGGCTGGTCTCATACCCATATAAGCTCAAGCAATCAACCCACCTCAGCCTCCCAGAATGCAGGATTACAGGCATGAGCCACCAAACCCGGCCCCTCAAAACATTTTTAAAAGTTAAAATAAAAAAAAAAAAGTTGAAATTATACTAAGGATGTTTTTCTGACCATAATGGAACAAAACTATAAATCAATACCAAGAGGAATATTGCAAACTATATAAACACATGGAAAAAGAACAAAATGCTCCTGAATAACCAGTGGGCGAATGAGGAGTTTAAAAAGAACATTTTAAAAATTCTTGAAACAAATAAAAATGAACATTCAACATATCAAAAGCTATTGGATACACTAATGGAAATAACAAAAGGAAAATTTATAGCAATAAGTGCTTGCAAGAAAAAAAGCAGGAAAGCTTCAAATAAACAATCTAACAATGCATCTCAAAGAACTGATAAAAAAAAAAAGAAAAGAAAACCAAACCCCACATTAGTAGAAGGAAAGTCATGTATAAAACTCAGAGCAGAAATAAATGAAATAGAAAACCCCCAAATACAAAGAGCAATGAAAGGAAAAGTTTTTTTTATAGATAAACAAAATGGACAGCCCTTTAGACAGACTAAGAAAAAACAGAGAGAAGATCCAAATGAATAAGATCAGAGATGAAACAGGAGACATTACAACTGATAGCAAAGAAATACAAATGATCATTAGAGACTACTATGAGTAGCTATATGTAAATAAATTGAAAACCCTAGACGAAATGGATAAATTCCTAGACACATATAATCCATCAACACTGAACCAAGAAGAAATATAAATCTGAATAAACCAATAAATAACAAGTAAAGACAGATAAAAAGCCCAGGATCGTATGGTTTCACTATTGAATTCTACCAAGCATGCAAAGAACTAATAACAATCCTACTTAAACTATTCCAAAAATTTGAGGAGGAAGGGATACTCCCAAACTCATTCTATGAGGCCTGTATCATCCTAATACCAAAACATACGAAGACACAACAAAAAAGAAAACTATAGGTCAGTATCTCTGATGAACATAGATGCAAAAATTCTCAACAAAATACTAGCAGACAGAATTCAATAACACATTAAAAAATTATTCATCATAAGCAAGTGGGATTCATCCCAGGATGCAAGGATGGTTCAACATTTACAAATCAATCAATGTGATACATTGTATCAAGAGAATAAAGGATAAAACGCATATTATCATTTCAATCGCTGCTGAAAAGCCATTTGATAAAATTCATGATTAAAAACTTCAAAGAAACTGGGTATAAAAGAAACTTACTTCAACATGATAAAACCATATATGATAGACTCAGTTGGTATCATCTTGAATGAGGAAAAATAGGAAATTTCTCCTCTAAGACCTGGAACAAGACAAGGAAGCCCACTTTCACCACTGTTATTCAACATAGTACTGGAAGTTCTAGATACAGCTATCAGATAAGAGAAAGAAATAAAGGGGATCCAAATCGGAAAGGAAGAAGTCAAATCATCCTCATTTGCAGATGATATGATCTTATATCTAGAGAAACCTAAAAACCCCACTCAAAAACTATTTGAATGCCGCACCCTCGGCACCAAGCCGCAGGGAGGTGGCGCTGTCCGCGTTGTAAGACGACGGAAAGGAGGTTTGTGCTCCCCGTGGTCCGCGGCATTTGAATAGGGCCAGGTGTGGTGGCTCACACGTGTAATCTAGCACTCTGGGAGGCCAAGGCAGGTAGATCACCTGAGCTCAGGAGTTCAAGACCAGCCTGAGCAACAGTGAGACCCTGTCTCTAAAACAATAGTCAGGCAGGTGTGGCAGGTGCCTATAATCCCAGCTACTTGGGAGGCTGAGGTAAGAGGATCACTTAAGCCCAAGAGTTTGAGGTTGCTGTGAGCTATGATGCCACAGCACTCTACCAAGGACGACAAAGTGATACTCTTGTCTGAAAAAACAAACAAAAAACTATTATAACAGTTAAACAAATTCAGTAAACTAGCAGGATACAAAATAAACATACAGGCTTGGCACCTATATCTCAGTGGCTAGGGTGCCAGCCACATACACCAGAGATGGGTTCGAACGCAGCCCAGGTCTGCCAAACAACAATGATGACAATTATAATCAAAAAATAGTCGGACATAGTGGTGGGCACCTGTAGCCCAGCTACTTGGGAGGCTGAGGCAAGAGAATCACTTAAGCCCAAGAGTTGGAAGTTGCTGTGAGCTGTAACGCTATGGCACACTACCGAAGGTAACATATTGAGACTCTGTCTCAAAAAACAAACAAACAAAAAAACATAAAATCAGTAGCATTTCTATACGCCAAGAGCAAACAATCTTGACAAGTACACTTATTTATAATAGCTAAAAAAAGAACCTAGGAATAAATTTAACCAAAGAAGTAAAAGATCTTTACAATGAAACCTACAAAACATTGATGATAGTAATTAAAGGAGATGCCAAGAAATGAAAAGATAGGCCGGGCATGGTGGCTTACTCCTGTAATCCTAGCATTCTGGGAGTCCAAGGTGGGTGGATCGCTTGAGCTCAAGAGTTTGAGACCAGCCTGAGCTAGATTGAACCCCATCTCTAAAAAATAGCCAGGCATTGTGACGAGCACCTGTAGTCCCAGCCACTTGGGAGGCTGAGGCAAAGGATCACTTGAGCCCCAAGAGTTTGAGGTTGATGTGAACTAAGAAGCCACAGAACTCTACCAGGGGCAAGAAAATGAAACTCTGTGTCAAACAGAAGGAAAAAAAAGAAAGAAAAGAAATGAAAAGATATTCTATGCTCATGGATTGGAAGAATCAGTATTGTTAAAATGTCCATGCTACCCAAAGCAATCTACAGATTTGGTGCAAACCCCATCAAGATACCAATGATGTTCTTCATAAAAATAGACAAAACAATTCCAAAATTAATGTGGAACCATAAAAGACCAAAGTTATCCTAAGCAAAAAGGACAAAACTGGAGGAATCACAATTATCTGACTTCAAATTAAGTACAGAGTGTAATAAAAACAGCACATAAAACAGCATGATACTGTCATAACAACAGGCACATAGACCAATGAAACAGAATAGAGAAACTGGGAACAAATCCATATATCTATAGTGAATTTATCTTTGACACAGGTGTCAAGAACATACAGTGGGGAAAGGACAGTCTCTTCAACAAATGAGGCTGGGAAAACTGGATATCCATATGCAGAAGAATGATACTAGACCCTTAATTCTCACCATATTCAAAAATTAAATCAAAATAGATTAAAGACTTAAATCTAAGACCTGAAACTCTGAAACTACTAAAAGAAAACACTGGGGAAATGCTTCAGGACATCGGTCTGAGCAAGAATTTCCTAAACAATACCACCAAAGCATAGGCAACCAACGCTAAATTGAAATAATGGTATCACATTCAGATAAAAAACTTCTGCACAGCTAAGCAAACAATCACAAGGAGAGAAAACCCACAGAATGGGGGAAAATATTTGAAAACTACCCATCTGACAAGGGATTAAGAACTGGAACGTATTAGGAACTCTAACAACTTGATAGGAAAAAAAAATCAAATAATCCAATTAAAAATGAGCAAAGAATCCGAATAGATATTTCTCAAAAGAAAACTACAAATGGCCAAAAGGCATATAAAAAATGTTCAACATCATTAGTCATCAGAGTCATGTAATCAGATAAATGTAAATCAACTGCATAATGAGATACCATCTTGCCCAGTTAAAATGTCTTTCATCAAAAAGGCAATAATAACAAATGCTGGAGAGGTTGTGGAAAAAGGGAAACGCTGGTACACTGTTGGTGGGAACATAAATTACTTCAGCCACTATGGAGAACAGTATAAAGGTTCCTCAAAAAACTAAAAATAGAACTGCCATACATCCCAGCAATCCCCCTGATGGGTAGATATCCAAAGGAGGGGAACCCAGTATATCAAAAAGAGAGCTTCACTCCCATGTTATTGCAACACTATTCACAATAGCCAAGATTTGTCCATCAATGGATGAATGGATAAAGAAATTGTGGTACATGTACACGATGGATCATATAGCCACAGAAAAGAACGAAATCCTGCCATTTGCAGCAACATGGATGGGTAAGTGAAATAAGTCAAGCACAGAAAGACAAATCCCACATGATCTTGTTCATATGTGGGCTCTAAATATTAA
The DNA here is from genome assembly GCF_027406575.1 of Nycticebus coucang. NCBI lineage: Eukaryota > Metazoa > Chordata > Mammalia > Primates > Lorisidae > Nycticebus > Nycticebus coucang. The sequence continues at coordinate 73,210,525 of NC_069784.1, read as the reverse complement.
GAATAATTGATCACATGGAGACAAAGAGTAGAATGATCATTACTAGAGGCTGGAAAGTATAACAAGGAGGGGGGATAAAGTAGGGTCGGTTAATGAGTACAAAAATATAGTTAGATATTTAATAGAATTAATAGTATTTGATAGCACAGCAAAGTGACTATAATCAACAATAAGTTACGTTGCATTTTAAAATAACCAAAAAAGTGGAATCGCATTGTTCCCACACAAAGAAATAATGCCTGAGATGACATGATACTCCAATTACCCTGATTTGATCAATTCACATTGTGTGCCTGGATTAAAACTTCACATGTACCCTCTATAAAGATATAGGACTATAATGTCCTTATCATAATCAAAAACTAAAAAAATAATTGTTCTGGCATAAGCCACAACTTACGCAAACATTTTAAGGCAGGAAAAAATATGATATATAAGAACTGAAAGAATGCCAGTGTGGCTAATGCTTTGTGCCAGAACCATATAGGATACAATTGTGGACATAGGAAGGGCTCAAATCACAATGGTGAGGAGTTTAGGGGATTTCACTGTAAGTACAGTATGAGACCACTGCAGGATTTTATGCAAGGAAGAGATTTGATCCAATGTGTGCCTTCCTTTGCCAGCTGCAAAGTATTGCCCACCAGCACCTTGGGGTAGGGAAAGGTTCTGGGTGTCTCCCTCCAGTCTTTTTCTGTTGATGCCACCCAATGCCTGCAAGAGTCCTCTTACCAAGATTCCTCAAGAACTCTCTGGTCTGGCCCCCTGCCTCAAGATCCACACACTTACTGTTTCCCTACCCCAGTGACAGCACAGCTTACTCCTTCCACACACTCTCTCCTTGCTCTGCCACCACAACCCTTTAGATTCATCTGCTTGAGACACGGATCAATTCCTGCACGCCAAAAATGCGAGGGGATACATGTCATCTTCTCTAAGTGGTTCTCTGAGGTTTCCCTTCCTTAACTTGGAGGAAAATGGAAACACTGTAGCTTCCTAAAGAAATCCTCTGTCTAGAAACTTTATCCTCCTAGTAAATTATTACATCTTATATATATAATATATAAAATAGATAAAAATACACTATATAAAGTATATCTAAGATATATAATAAGCTAATAAAAACAAATTTATTGATATAAGCAAATTCTGGCCACCTCCTTTGCAACAATGGTTTGCCACCTCTGTTAAAATGTTGAGTACATTACAACTTTTTCTCAGGTTGGTGCCTCAGGTGAAACTCCAAGGCTAAGAAAATGCAATGATAACATTATTCAAAAATATTTCCTAAACAAATACATAATTATTGATAGTTAAACACCAGATGCAACATCCCATTCATTTAATCAAAAGGATTTTTAAAAAACTACTGTCTAAATAGGTACAATCCTAGATTCTGAGGACATAATAATGAACAGATCTCAAGCTTATAGTTCTAGTAAGGAGACAGACATGGGGACGATTATCCGTGTATACATGTAAATAAGTTATGTGTACTACTTGCATGATATGAAAATTTAACTCAAAGATTTTAGGAAAGAACTATAGAACATCAGGAGGGCCCTCAGTATAGCCCTTGACCAGAGAAGTGGAATGTTGGGAGATGACCAGGGCTGAGTTCTGCAAGGCAAATTACAGAAGGAGGTAGCTTGAGCTAAGCAAAACATTACTGAAGTCTTAGTCACAAATAGGGCTAAGGAACTCTAATTTGGGAAGGGGACAGGAAAAGGAGAAATCGTGTGACTGAAGAAAAAAATGCAAGAAATTGTGGCTACAAGCAGGGCGAGAAGCAGCTCACAGCAGCCCACCATCTATCTGCATGGTAGAACCTTTCTCTCCGGAGGCACTGCTATTAACAGGCAGACAGATGCATCCAGCTTTTTCCTGTGGCACCTGATGACATAAACTTATAAAAACGTAAAAGAAAATAATTTATTCTTCCGGATATAGAGGTGTTGCTGTAGGAAGTGACATCACCAAGGGAGTAATATTAAATACTATCTAGAAAATAAGCAATCCCACCAGGCGGAGAGGGGAACAGTATCTCACCCTCCTTAGTAATAGCACCCTACCTTTGCTCTGGAGAACCACCTCTCTTTTCATTCCCTGTTGTGTTGGAGAGATTGTCATGTAAGGTATCCTATTCCCATCCTCTTTCTAAGTCTACATAGGACCTTTTAGATGTGTCAAGAAGCAGGAGGTAGAGGGTATGTAACAGTTTTACCTATTTAAAACAAGCATTTAACAATGTCTTCATTTGCATAGTGATATTCTGATACTGACTAGAATTCAGAGACTGTGAACTGGAGGCCAGAAGGCCAATTTGGCCTAGTAACATGATAATGTTTTCCTTGACCCTAATATGGTTTTTACTAATGTAGTCATATGTCAAATATAGTTTTTACTAATGTAGTCATATGTCTTTATCAAGGGTTTACAACCTTTGGATCACCACAGACTTCAACCATATCTTATGCCAGCCCTTAGAGCTCAGGTGGACATGAAAGGAAGGCTGGACAGCTCAGACTTCACTATGTCGGAGGCTTTCCTCACCTTCTTAATGTTATCACGAGAGCCAGCCAGCTGCAAATAAACAAGAAGATCCCAAAAGAGGTAAAGTAGCTTGCTTACAGAAGCAGAATAAACAAACACAGGTTTTGAAATCATATGTGTCTGCAAAACCATCCCAGATCTTCCCATAACACCTAAAAACCAATTCCACAATACATTCATCCCTTCATTCAAGAAATATTTATTGAGCATGGTAAAGATACAGTTGCTATGCTTTGAAGCTTATAGTATAGAGCAAGATATAAATAATATCAAATAAGCACATATGCTAATAAAAAATTTTATCTATAGCAAGTGTTTCCAAAGTGAACTATGTGGGAACTTATTGTATAATAGAGAGATTAAGCATTATTATGGAGGTCTTGAAAGGCTTCTCCGAGGAGCTGATTTATGTAGAGATCTGAAGGATGTGAAATATTGCCAAGAGGGGAAAGGAACCACATTATAGGCAGAGAGAAAAGCACATACAAAAGGAAGGTAGGAAACCAATACGCTGGAGCTCAACAAGAAGGGTGTGTTTGGTTCTGTGTAAAGCTAAGTAGGAGTAGTGAGAAGTCAGAAAACTCACTTTTAGACATTACTGTCTAAATCTTAACAGCAGTGATTTAAAAAATAAAGATGATGTTATCATACAAGCATTTTAGAAAAAAATATCACTTTGGGTGAAGTATAAAGAGGAGTAGGGTGGGAAGGGGTCACATGCACAGTGAATGACGAGAAGTTAGGAAGTTTTCATAGTTCTCAGACAGATGTGGGTGTATGTATAGCTCTTCATGGCTTTGCTTGGATGGTAATGATGAACATGAAGGTAAGTGGCTGGGTTCTGAAGAAGTTAAGTAAACTGAAAACATTTAGTGAAGAAATAAATATGGGGATGAGAGAGATAACATTGTCAAAATAGGCTACTAGTAAGGCTTCAGGCTTTCTGTCATGAAAGAATGGGGTACCATTTCTAGATAGAAGATTCTGTAAGAACATTTTTGGAAGAGTGAATAATGAATTCATTATTAGACATTGACTTTGAAGGGCTTTTTTTTTGAGATATACATGAACTGATAATAAGCTAACAATTTTATTAAGTTATTTACAGATATGCAGCCCAGAGGTTTGGATAAGAGATATAAATTTTAGGCTGGGTGCACTGGCTCACATCTGTAATCCTAGCACTTTGGAAGGCCAAGGTGGGTGGAATGCTTGAGCTCAGAAGTTCGAGCCAGGCCTGAGCAAGAGCAAGACTCTGTTGGGCATTATAGCAGGCGCCTGTAATCCCAGCTACTTGGGAAGATGAGGCAAGAGAAATCACTTGAGCCCAAGAGTTTGAGGTTGCTGTGAGCTGTGACACCACAGCACTCTACTGAGGTTAATAAAGAGACTCTGTCTCAAAAAAGAAAGAAAAAAAAAGAGCGATATACATTTTAGAGTGATCAGCATAGAATTAGTAACAGAAACTGTAGTTGTGAGTAGACTGGTCTGGAAAAAACACAGAGTATATGGGGGGGGCGGGTTGAGAGATAAAAACTTACCTAGCAGGTACACTGGTGATCAGCCTACTAAAGCCCTAAACTTCAGCATTATGAAATTCCTTCATATAACAAAAATACTTGTATCCCTTTAATATTTTGAGATTAAAAAAAAAAAAAAACCCATCTCTTGATTCCTATTTTTATAGTTTATTTTAATTAAATTCTTGGGGGCTGGGGAGCAGGGGCTCATGCCTGTAATCCCAGCATTCTGGAAGGCCAAGGAAGGAGGATAGCTTGCAGTCAGGAGTTTAAGATCAGCCTGAGCAAAGCAAGACCCCATCTCTACTAAAAATAGGAAAATCACATCAGGCACCTATAGTACCAGCTACTTGGGAGGCTGAGGCAGGATGATCGCTTGAGTTCAGGAATTTGAGGTTGTGAGCTAGTCTGAGGTCATGGCACTCTGGCCAGGGCAACAGAGTACGACTCTGTCTCAAAAAAAAAATTAAATTCCTGAGTAAGGTTTCTATCCTTGCTGACTCACCTCCCATTTTCTATGCACCCATTCCGATCAGATGTTTTCCTCCAATTACTTAACCAAAGTGACATTTATCAACATTAGTAATGACCTACATCTTGCCAAACTCAGTGCTTAATTTGTTTTCCTTTATTATTATGCCTATCAACAGCATTTGGTATAGATTACCCATTCTTTTATAGAATACATCTCTTGGATTTCACGGAAGACATTACTCTCTACCACAAGCACTTGATTTTTCTCCTGAGGACTAGCCTTACTGCTTGCCTTTCTTTGCTGACGTTTCCCTGTTTACTGTCAATCTGAGTATTTGAACATTTTGTAGTTTTTGTTCTAACATTTAGGTCTATGATCCATACTGAGATAAATTTCGTAATGTGAGGTAAAGGCCAGAGTTCATTTTTAAGCATGTCAGTATCCAATAGTTTTAGCACCATGTGTTGAAAAGACTATCCTTTCAGTTACATTACTTTTGCCAAAATCAATTGACCTATCCCCTCAAAATCAACTGTGAGCTTGTTCCCAGACTCTTCATCCTATAGAGAGTCCACCCTTTTTTATAGTAAATCTTAAAATCAGCTACTGGAAATCTTCCAACACTATTCTTATTCAGGTTGTTTTGGTTTTATGCTGTGCTCTTTGCATTTTTAAACCGCAAAATACATGTTTTAGAATGTATTTGTCTGGCCGGGCGTTGTGGCGAGCGCCTGTAGTCCCAGCTACTCGGGAGGCTGAGGCAAGAGAATCGCTTAAGCCCAGGAGTTGGAGGTTGCTGTGAGCTGTGTGAGGCCACGGCACTCTACCGAGGGCCATAAAGTGAGACTCTGTCTCTACAAAAAAAAAAAAAAAAAAGAATGTATTTGTCAATTTCTACAAAAGAAAAACCACTGGGATTTTGATTGGCATTCCCTAAATCCACAAACAAATTTTGGAAAAAATCTTAATATTGAGCCTTTCAATTTATGATTATGCTTTATCATTCAATTTAATTGGATATTCTCAAATTTTTCTCAGCAATAATTTATATTTTTTAAATTTCAGTATTTTGATGGCATTAAATGCTATTTTAAAAAATAATTTCTACTGTTCATTTCTTCCCATAAAAATACAATTAATGTTTGTATAGTATATTGAACCCAGCCACCTTGCTGAATTCACTATTATTTCTAGTAGATGTTTGTGGAGATTCTTTATATTTTTCTACATGAATAATATAATCTGAGAATGAAGAAAGTTTTACTTTTTTTTTTGGATTGGTTGTGACTTTTCCTTCTTTCTCATATCTTATTGCAATGGCTAGTTACCATTTATACAGTGTTAAAAGTAGTGGGAAAGGCAGCTAGTATTGTATTCTCTCAATCTTAGGGAGAAAACATTTTCATGATTAATTATGCTGTTTTATAATAACAGATTAGTCAGAGATATTACACATCAGGTTAGGGAAATTTTCTTCTTAGTTTGGAGAGTTTTGTTTTTTTTTAAATATGGAACGCTTCACGAATTTGCGTGTCATCCTTGCGCAGGGGCCATGCTAATCTTCTCTGTATCGTTTTTGGAGAGAGTTTTTATAATGAATGGGTTTTGAATTTTTCCAGTGATCTTTCAGCATCTAATGGGATAAAAATGTAGTTTTTCTTTTTACAGATTGCTTGATATAATGAACTACACTGACTGCTTGTTGAAATGTGAACCAACCTTGCATTCACAGATGAATATGGTTTTCTTTTCATACATCATCCTTTTCACGTATTGCTGGATTTACTGACTAATTTGTCTGTGTCTATGTTTGTTATGTTGAATTGTAATTTTATTAGGTTGTCTAGAGGGTTTATTAATTATATTGATCTTTCAAAGAACCAATGTTGGGTTGAATTTATTTCCTCTTCTGTTTCCTTCCACTTATTTCTAATTTTATTATTTCCTTCATTTTACTTGTTTTGGTTTTAATTTGTTGGGGTTTGTCTTCTAGTTTAAAATGGAAGTTTAAATTATTGAATTGAGCTTGTTCTTCTTTTCTAATTTGCGGAGTTAATGTGACAAATTTTACTGTGATTTCATTTAATTCAAAATATTCATTTTTCTTAGCGATTTCTTCTTTGATTTGTAGGTCATTAGAAGTATAATACTTCATTTTCAAATATTTAGAGATTTCCAGATATTTGTTGTTTATTTTTGGTTTAATTCCATTCTGATTTCACACTTTGTGTGATTTCAGTCCTTTTAAAGTTGATAAAATTTGTTTTATGACTCCAAATATGGTCTATCTTAGTAAATATTCCATGTGTACTTGTTAATAGTGTGTATTCTGCTACTGTTGGGCCGACTTACCTGTTAACGTAAATTAGCTCAAGTTGGTTCATAGTATTATTTCAGTCTTATATATATACACACACACGCAACAATTTCTGTCCAATTGTACCATCAATTACAGATGAAGGAGTGTTGAAGTCTTTAACTAAAATTGTTGATCCGAAGGGTGGGTGTGGTGGCTTACACCTGTAAACCTAGCACTTTGGGAGGCCGAGGCAGGTAGACTGCTCAAAGTCAGGAATTCAAGACCAGCCTGCGCAGGAGTGAAACCCCATTTCTACTAAAAATAGAAAAACTAACTGGGTGTCATGACAGGCACCTGTAGCTCCACCTACTTGGGAAACTGAGGCAAGAGGATGGCTTGAGCCTAAGAAAAGGTTGCTGTGAGCTATGATGATGCCAGGGCATACTACTCAGAGTGACAGAAGAAGACTGTCTCAAAAAATAAAAAAATAAAATTGTTGAGTATATCTCCCATATAGTAATATAACATCACTATTGGTTCTTATAAACTGCAACTTTAAGCAAAACAACATATGAAAAAAAGTTGTTTTTTTCTCATCAATGTTACAATAAAAGGATGTTATTCAAGAATCTGCAGTATAATGTTTTGCTTAAAGCCCCAGTTTTTAAGAATCTATTGATGTTGTTAAGAGAGGACTTACTATACTAGTACTTCTTGCTTTATATATATTAAACCTATATTATTAGATATGTACACATTTAGCACTGCCATGTCTTCTTGATAAAATTAAGCCTTTTCTGTTAGATTCACTCCATCCTTCTTTAGCCTGGACCCTACCACAGGAAACTGAACTTTATAGGTTCCCTCCTTGCTTTTGGTTTTAAGTTGGTTTTGGCCAATAAGAGACAACAGCTGGAAATTTGGAGTGCAGAGGAAAAGATGTTTGAGTACTTAATTCTTCCAGCTCCCTCCCTAAGTTGTAAGTTAGGTTTCTCCCTAAAGGTATTATAGATGGTTATCAGGTAGGTGGTTGTCTCCTGTATCAGTAAACTTCATTAGGCTCCCATAGTCCTTGCTTAGGCCTAAGGGTGATAATGGCTCCCTTTAGGGATTAGGTAAAGGTGTTTCACCATCACTTCTTGTTTTCTGGTTTAACTCTGTACATAGCTTTGTAAATGGCCCTTTCATTAAGCATCCTCCAGTCGCTCCTCTTGAGTACTGTATGCCATCTGTCCTCTTCTGGGGATTCTTACCAACATGTGTTAATACCACTAGCTTAAGTTATTTAGCTTATTTTGGTTCTGTTAGGTAGGTAGCTAGATACCAACAAGGTAGATGACAGATATGATTAGGCTATTTTGGACCAGTCCGGTTGGGCTGACCTGAGCTATTATGGGAATGATTAGGACCCCTGCAAGTTGGCTGTTTTGAGAACAGAGATAATTTAGACTCAGGGAAATTTCCAAGAAGCAGCTCAAAGTTGTGTATAAAACCCAAAAGCTGCACTTTCCCGGATGCCTGCAGTCAGGAAGGGGCCTAGCTTGCTGTGCAGGTCGTTAATAAATACTTTATTTTTCTTACTAAAACCTTGTTTTCTTCAATTATTTCAGCAACTACCTCGAGCCACAGCCACTCTAATAGTTCTTCTGAACCCACTCACTGGATTCAAGTAGTCTATTTGGATGTTTTGATTAAAGAAGGAAGACCTTGCAACTACTGAATAAATTCTTTTACAAGCAGTGTCAGGGCACAATATTCTCGTATCTGGGCACCATTTCTTTGGGATTGTTATACATGACACTATGTATCACACTAGAGATTCCCCAAGGACCATAAATGAGCTGCAGTGGTACCCAACAAAGGAACAAGTTTCACAGTGTATCAGCTGAACAGGATGTGGTCAGAATAGAGATCATATATATTTTTTTTTTTTCACTTCATCCTACCTGTCCAGGGTACGTGTAGTATTTGGCTTAAAAGTGGAAACAGTTATGATAGGTTTCCTATGCAGGAATTGAATACAGGCCACACTGTATTATGGAGGAATGGCATGTACTCATATTATATCACAATGTTCCTATTAGAAATCCTGTTGTTTGTCTTGAATCTCAAGACAGTCGCAAAGTATAATGTTCTCCCTTAGACTTAAAAGCCTTCTGAGAAGTTGATTTTAGGTAACACTTTAAAAGATAAAATGCTGCAAATGGACTATATCTTTACAAAACCGTGCTAACTTGTTGCAAAGAAAGGGAGCAACAGGTTTTACAAGTACAGCAGGGACCACATGACCTTTCAGTGTTTCCAAACAGGGATTAACTTCATTCCTGTACTCGCCTTCCCCGCAGTTCATGAACAAAAGACATCGTCCACCTCAACAATGGAGTTGCCGGCACTGTAGCGGGAAGAACTGGGGACGGCGTGACTCTGTGCACGACAGAAACACCCACTTCGGACTCACTCGGGCAATAGTTTTCTCTGAGGCCAAGCTGAAGGGCAACCTTACGATCCTTAAATCTTCCTCTTTCCGGCCTCAGTTACAGTTTCGTTTTCCAAGACCCTGACTTTCCGCCGGACATACCAATTAAAGGTAGCAAAAAGAGAGACAACGCCGGACTCTCGCGAGACTTTGCGAGTGCAGTGGTTCCCGCGTAGGTATCGCGAGGGCATCGGCAGCCAGGGCGGGCTGCGCCGTAGCCCCGCCTTTCCGGAGCGCGCGCGCCGTGGCGGGAATTTCGCCTGTTTGAGATTTAGATCCCACGCACTCGCTGGCTATGGTCGGGATCGCGGGAGGCAGACCTCCGGGACTGGGATGGTGAACAGGTACGACATTCGCTGCGGGAAACAGACGTGCCGGAGGCCTGGCTGCTGTCCTGTGCGTGCGACCTCGGCTCCTCTCGTCCTCCGCCGAGCGCTGCCGGGTGCAGGCCTGGTGGACTCTTCCTCGGGCTTGAAGGGGTGGGGGTGGCGCCTGGACCTGCTTTCCTGATCCCCACCCGGAGCTCGCAAGGGCACTTTCTCCCCCTAGCTGAGGGAAAGCGGGCTGCGAGCGATTAGCCAGCCACGTAGCGGAGGGTGCAGTTCGGGGTGGGCTCAGGAGCTGGAGCTGAGTCTGTCCTGCAGACATTTCTTTCCTCTTCACCCTCTTTCGAGCTGGAGAGGCCAACCTAGAGGGCAGATTTGAGGTCTCTGCCTCAGCCAGTCGGTCGCATTTGTCTGTTATGACAGCGTCGGTGGGGATGAAGGGGTGGGTCACGGGCGGGCGAGGAGAGGGTTTTGTTTGTTTGTTTGTTGTTATTCCTTTCTGCTAGAGGCACATTTTGCGAACTTTCTGAAGTAGCCCCTAACCTCATGGCCTTCCCCACCTCTAGGAGTCTCTTCACGACGTCTCTTTGGTGCCCTTAATGATAATCATAGTGAACCCCAAACATTTCAGAACATGAAGTAAACAATGGAAAACTCTTCTGCTGCATCGACGTTTATGACTGACAGTTTAGAGCTGGAGCTGGGGACAGAATGGTGTAAACCCCCTTTCTTTTCTTGTGCGGTTGACGACAGAGGAGGAAAAAATTTTTCTGGCGAGTCCCACCTCTGCAGCGGAGCCCTTAAACGGTAGGTAAAAACCGGGACTTTAATTGCTCAGATTATTCATCAGTTTCTTATGAATGGGATTTACATATCATTTCGGCCCATTAAACTTTGGTGTTCACCAACGGTGTTTTGTAAATCAGCTTAGACGATCGTAAAATGACAAATTCATATTAGTTTTCTTGTTGTTTACTGGTTAAAGTATTTTGGGTTTTAAAAAGAGTTACTTGGTAACTGATGCCTTACCACACTAACACTTCAGCTTTAGCCAGGGATCTGGGCAGCAGTTTCCCTTTTACATAAACTAAATTCTTAACTCTGAGCTTTTTGAAATGGTATTTCCTTCTAAAGAGTGTCATAATATTCTAGAGCTTTTCAGAAATTTTTAAGTATGACATAAAATTATATGTTGTCCCCCTTCTGTCTAATCCTATTCATCGATATGCATAGAAGTCTTATAGACTTATTTTTGCATTGAACAGATATATGTATTTTGCAGTAAAATTGCTGATCTTGAAATATACCTGCTTAGACCATTTCAGTTAGAAGGAAAACTGTTTTGTTGGTTTTATGTTGTACTTCTTAGAGATTTTTTGTTTGTTTGTTTGTTTGTTTTTGGCTGGGGCTGGGTTTGAATCTTGTCACCTCTGCATATGGGGCCAGCGCCACTTGTTAGAGATTTTAAATAGAGTACCTAACTTGATCATTCTATTCTCCAGATGTGGCTCATGATTGTTTTTAGCTGTCTTAAAAAAAAATCTGATGTCCCCTCAAATGCTGAAATTCTAAACTGAAGACCACTGGTGAAGGCGGGCAAAAGTATGTTCCCTAGAGTCCTTTTTTGGTTTTTCTCTTAAGTTGCATTGGTTTTTACTTATACTTTTTTTTTATCAGGATTGAAATTTTAATACAGTCTGACTGTAGTAATCCTGACTATGTAAGGTACCAAGGCATTTCCTCACTTTTTTTTTTTTTTTTGAAACAGGAGTCTCACTATGTCGCCCTCAGTAGAGTGTTGTAGCGTCACAGCTCACGGAAACTTCAAACTCTTAGGTTTAAGTGATTCTCTTGCCTCAGCCTCCCAAGTACCTGAGACTACAGGTACCCACCACAATGCCTGGCTCTTTTTTGGTTCTAGTTGTCATTGTTTAGCAGGCCTGGGCCGGGTTTGAACCCTCCAGCCCCAGTGTACATGGTTGGCGCCCTAACCACTGACTATAGCTGCCGAGCCCCTCACTTTTTTTTTTACACGTATTGTTTAATATGGATTCAAATAAATGTTTAAAAAAACATGCTACATTATGGTACTTGTTGTGCTTTTTAGAAAATTCAATCACAATTTTCATTTCAGATTAATATTGAATCTTGATCCTTTACCAACTAATTTTGAAGAGGATACAGTGGAAATATTTGGCATTCGTTGGGTTACTGAAACAGCATTAGTGAATTCGTCTAGAGAGCTCTTTCATTTACTCAGGTATTTCTTTTTTTAAATCCTTTCCAGTTTTGTAAGTTGCATTGTTGAGTGTTTTCTTTTTTTTTTTTTTTTTTTTTGTAGAGACAGAGTCTCACTGTACCGCCCTCGGGTAGAGTGCCGTGGCGTCACACGGCTCACAGCAACCTCTTAACTCTTGGGCTTACGCGATTCTCTTGCTTCAGCCTCCCGAGCAGCTGGGACTACAGGCGCCCGCCACAACGCCCGGCTATTTTTTGGTTGCAGTTTGGCCGGGGCTGGGTTTGAACCCTCCACCCTCGGCATATGGGGCTGGCGCCCTACTCACTGAGCCACAGGCGCCGCCCTGTTGAGTGTTTTCTAATCCTGACACTACAGAAGCACCAGTCAGATTGTGCTTGTTGTTCACTTGAATGTCTGCAGTGGTAACAACAATCAGACATTAATGGCTAATGGAGTAATGGTTTTAATGAGTTGCTTTTTATTGATTTTTCAGGATCTTTGTCCTTTGCATTTGGCATAATGTATTAAAGATATATATCTAAGACTTTGAATTATAATTTTGGAAGAGAATTAAAATACTTTCGTTGCTTAATAACCATAGCCTTTCAGTAATTTTTAGAGAATAAATATATTTTTCCAAATATATCTTAGACGAGTTGTTCTCAACCTTCCTAATGCTGTGACCCTTTAATACAGTTCCTCATGTTGTGGTGACTCCCAACTATAAAATTATTTTTGTTGCTACTTCATAACTGTAATTTTGCTACTGTTATGAATTGTAATGTAAATATCTGATATGCAGGATGTATTTTCATTATTACAAGGGGGTTGGGACCCACAGGTTGAGAACCGCTGTCGTAGACTATGTAGTAGTAATATTAATTCTCTACTTGAACAACATTTAAGAAAATTTTAATGAAAATACTCAAACATCTATGTTAACCAGTGTGATGAAAATGTGTCAAACGGTCTATAAAACCAGTGTATGGTGCCCCATGATCACATTAATGTACACAGCTATGATTTAATAATTAAAAAAAAAGAAAATACTCAAACATGCACAAAAGTAGAGAGAACAGTATAGAGGTTCCCTGAATTACAAACATCTCACTTATGTACAACTTGCACTTATAAACAGAGTTTATTGCAGTAAGTCCCCGAGTTACAAACATCCAACTGTTGTATGACTCAATACAAACAAAGGCTAGGCAATAGGTAAATGTACCTGCTCTGACTTACATACTAATTCAATTTAAGAACAAACCTACAGTAGCACTCTGGGAAGCCAAGGCGGGTGGATTGCTTGAGCTCACGAGTTCAAGACCAGCCTGAGCAAGAGTAAGACCCCTGTCTTCACCAAAAACAGGAATACTAGCCCAGGTTGCCTGTAGTCTCAGTAACTGGGGAGGCTGAGGCAAGAGGATCGCTTGAGCCCAGGAGACTCAAGGTTGCTGTGAGCTATGGTGATGCCATAGCACTCTACCCAGGGCAACAGAGGGAGAATCTGTCTCAAACAAAAAAAAAAACTCATACAATCTATCTTATTTGTAACCAGGGACTGCCTATGCTTATATTCCCTCAGTTACAGTAAACATCATAATGTTACCACATTTCCTTCATCTGTCCTGTCCCCTTGTCTTTTGCTTTAAGTATGTATAAGCAAATTCCAGGCATTATGTCATCTCATCCTTAAATACAGGGCAGCCTCCTGTTTACAAATGAGATAGATTTTATAGGTTTTTTCTTAAGTTGAATTGTATGTAAGTTGAAATAGGTTCATTTACCTATTACCTGTAACAGCCTCAGTTTGTAAAGTGTGAGTCATATGTCAGTTGGATGTTTGTAACTTGGAGACATAGCCTCCCTTTGGAATTGCAAGTTATACTTAAGTTTAATGTTTACAACTTAGGGACTATCTACTTCAGTACACATTTCGTAAAAACATAAACACTGTCATTATCACAATTAAAATTAAATTAGTTCTTTATCATTTAAACTACAGTCCATATTCAGGTTTTTTTTTTTTTTTTTTTTTGAGACAGTCTCAATCAGTCCTCCTGGGTAGAGGGTTGTGGCATCATCATAGCTCATAGCAATCTGTAACTACTGGATTCAAGTGACCCTCCTGGCTCAACCTTCTGAGTACTTGGAACTACCTGCACCTACACCACTCCTGGCTAGTTTTCCTTTTTTTTTTTGGTTTGTTTTTTGAGAGAGTCTCAGTATGTTGTCCTGGGTAGAGTACCGTGGTGTCACAGCTCACATCAGCCTCAAACTCTTGGGCTTAAGCGATTCTTTTGCCTCAGCCTCCCAAATAGCTGGGACTATAGGCGCCCGCCACAATGCCTGGCTATTTTTTGGTTGTAGTTGTCATTGTTGTTTGGCAGGCCCTGGCTGGATTCAAATTCTCCAGCTCCGGTGTATGTGGCTGGTGCCCTAGCTGCTGAGCTTAGGCGGCGAACCAGTTTTCCTATTTTTAGAGAAGATGGGGTTCTCACTCTCGTTCAGGCTTGTCTCAAACTCCTGAGCTCAAGCAGTCTACCCATCTCAACCTTCCAAAGTGCTAGGATTACAGGCATTTGCCACTGTGCCTGGCACCTACTGACATTTTAGATAGTTTTGGAGTCAGTTGTTGAATGCAGATTATTAAAAAACACAAAAATGTATGTATGGTACATTTAAATGAAAATGGAGGAGCAGAGGGTATTTTCCTCCCATCATCCCCTGAAACCTTGTAAAGAGACTTCATTGTCTTTGCCATGTTGTTTGTTTTATTGAGAGCACAGGCTATAATTCGGAACATTACAGAATGAATCAGTCTCTATCCAGGACATAGTTCATGAAAATGAGTTGATCTTTAAAAAGTTTAAAGGTAACTAGAAATGATGGCAAGAGATTATATAAAGAATTAAGATGGAACATCGTAAGTATCACTTTCCCTAATAATTTTAGTCTGTATTATTTCATTTCTTAACTTCTACTGTATAACTGTATAATGAGTGCAATTTAAGATTTCATTATATAACTGTTAACCTAAAATGTATCTTAATAATTTTGAGGCCGGACATTGTGGCTTCACGCCTGTAATCCTAAAATTCTGGGAGGCTGAGGCAGATGGATTATCTGAGTCGAGGAGTTCAAGACCAGCCTGAGCAAAGTAAGACTCCATCTCTACTAAAAACAGAAAAATTAGCTTGGCACTATGGAGGTTGCCTGTAGTCCCAGCTACTTAGGAGGCTGACCAGAGGATCTCCTGAGCCCAAGAGTTTGAGGTTGCTGTGAGCTATGATGCTGCTGCGGATTGAGTGAGATTGAGTGAGATTCTGTCTCAAAATAATAATAATAATAATTTTGAGATATATGCTGCTTTTAATATTTTTAGAAGGTCAAACAAAGGTATGTTTTGTCTCTGGAAGATTTTACCACCTGAACCTGATCCTTTAATAAACATTCACAAAGTATCTATCATCCACAAAAAAGAGATATTAAATCTGTAATAGATTTAGAAACATGATCCACCATGTAATTGTTAACATGCTTTTACCTATGCTAAAATTAACTCTAACCTTACATTTTAAAATTAGGCAACAACTGTACAACTTGGAAACTTTGTTACAGGCCAACTGTGATTTTGGTAAGTTTGAATTATGTTTAGCAGCAAAAAGGAATGCTGCCTCATTACAGTGAAATGCATGTGGGTACATCATAGTGTAATTAGGATATCATAATAATGTAGAGGAAGTGTTAAGTCAGAAGTTCACAGTGTGGTGTATTTAGAATTTAGGAAAAGTATGACATTTAAATATTGTTGTAACTGAGATGTATAGTATTTTTCCAGATCTCCATATCTTAAAAGTAAAATTGACTTGGCAGTGCCTGTGGCTCAAAGGGATAGAGCGCTGGCCCCATATGCCGGAGGTGGCGGGTTCAAACCCAGCCCTGGCCAAAAACTGGAAAAAAAAAAAAAAAGTGAAATTGACTTAAGGAAGCTAAGCTTCTCTGATGTGAATTGATGGTTCCTTTGGAGGTGGTAAGTGAGGTGAACTCAAACTAGGAGTCACAAGTGCTAGACCTCATGCGATAGAGAAAAAGAAAATCTTGATTTTCTTTTCTGCTTTCTGTTTTCTTTTTGATTGCTTTTGGCATTTAATGGATTACTAATTTTTTTGGAGTTTGGTATTAATGGACAGTGTGTTTTAATGCAAGGTAGCTGTTGCTTTTTTCTAGCGGTTTTGGTGCAGTGCAGTATTTAGAATCGTGGCCTATACCTAGCTAACTGGGCTTCACACCAATTAACAGTTCCTATCTCCCTAAGTTCTTGTGAGAATTAGATTCCATAATGCATTTAACACAGTGTCTGGTTTTAGTTTTGCCTGGCAACCAAAAGCTACCTGGAACACACTTTTGGTCACACAGAGGTTTATTAGCTTATCAAAAAGAGGGGAAATATACAAAGGAATAGTTGGGGCTTCACTAGAAAAGACAGTAGGAAGGAGCTTTGTCATATGGTTGGGCTTGTGCTAGCTGCTTTTAGGTAGGGCTTACGAGGCATAAAGATGGCATTCTGGATTGGATGTTGTTAAGCAGTGGCAGTTTGGTGTTTCAGTTTTTATCTAGAATGTGGGACAAGGGTAGCTTAGGAAGAGTCTTCATTTATAAAGAAGCAATAGTCATGTTAACTGAAAGAGGAGGGATGTGGGATTTTTTTTTACTGTATTTGTTTGTTTTGGTTTTGTGTGTGTGCTTACATAGTGCCATGTTTTGGTGTTCAAACGTGATTACTGAGGTTTTGTTTTTGTCTTGTTTCACCATAATCAGAGTGGCCTTGATTATGTATTTGTATTTGTAAGTATTTGTAAATACTTTTTTGTATTTTATGAAAATTGTTTATATTTAGTAGGGAATGTCATGGCCTAGCTGTCAGGTGTCAGACTTTTGTTTTCTTAGTATGTGATCAGTAAATGGTAAGTATTATTGTTTCATTATCACCTAAAGAGTCCCTGCTTTACTTGAGGTATTGTGCAAGGTGCTGATGATTCAAAGAGGAAATACATGCTGTTGAAGAGTTTGTAGTTGTGTAGGACATAGGCATACGGGCATGGGTCAGTGTGGTAAATGAGAAAGTACAGTGAGAGGCAAGGGTTTCATCTCTGTGTGCCCATCAGTAAGTGGTGCCAGATCTGCGTCTGCAAGGTTCAGAAGGAATTAGCTAGGCAAAAGATTTGGGGGAAGTTTTGGGGATAGGAAGAGTTCCAGGCAGAAAAAAAAAACTGTATAGACAAAGACATGGAGGTGTATAAAAGCATAAAAAAATTAGGGAGCATGGAATAAGTAGTAATTATGAATGGTTGGATCAGAGTGAGTGTGAGAATAAAGAATTTAGAAGGGATTAAATCAAATTGGCTTTGTAAGCCACACCAAGTCTGAATTTTATTTTGAAACCCCTGGGAAGCCTGTAAAAGATTATAGTGGAAAGAACAAAAATATTGTTACTACATAGAATAACTTAAGTAAATTTGGTTCATGGAAGGGATTTATCATGCAGGATTATTCTCTGAAACACTAACCTGAAACTACTGCAGTGGACTGTCAAAATGATTATCTGTTACACTGACATTTTGGTTGTTTTTGTTGCTTAAAAAAGCCTTGCGATCTCTTGGCCAAGTTAGCAACATTACCACAGGTTAGCTTGTCCCTGCCATGCCATTGTGTAAGGATTTTGTTAACTTGCGTAACTAGCCTTGATCCTTACCTCTCCCTAGGAAGCCCTTATGTAGGGTCACTTACTGCCAAGTGCATATAGATCTTATTCTAGTCCTGTTGCTCTTAGGGTTGATTTACAGTTGAGGCAGAATAACATACAGAATAATATGTTTTGCTAAGACTTGTTCTTAAATATATTGTAGCTATTAGTGTTACCCTTTCTCAGTTAATTGTATTTTTTTGTCTCCAGACATTGCATTTGGGTTCTTTTTATGTTTTCCATTTCTGTCCTGTTTGTTTTCATATATCTTGAATATATGGAATATGTATGACTGCTATTTTTAACTTTGCTGACTGCTAATTATGTCATCACTATCATTTCTGGATCTGTCTGTATTAACTGACTTTTCTCTGGGTTCTGTGATATGCGTTTCAGCTTCTTTGAATATCTAATATCCTTTACTGTGTGATTGACCTCGACTTACACATTGCTGCTTTCTGGATTTTCTTATGCTTAACCTAGGTGTTAACTTATGTTATGGCTTACTATTGAGCATATGTAATCCAATGGCTCTTTTTGAAGTTAGCTTTAAAATATTTTTTTTTTTTTTTTTGAGACAGAGTCCTACTTTGTTGCTCCTCAGCAGAATGCTGTGTTGTCACAGCTCACAGCAACCTCAAAACTCTAGCACTTAAGCGATTCTCTTGCCTCAGTCTCCCAAGTAGTTGGGACTACAGGTGCCTACCACAACGCCTGCTATTTTTTTGTTGTAGTTGTCATTGTTGTTTAGCATGCCTGGGCTAGGTTCCAGCCAGCCCCAGTGTACGTGGCAGGTGCCCTAACCACTGAGCTATGGGCACCAACCCTGTTTTAAATTTTTTTAGGATTTTTTTAAAAGCAGACTTTAGTTTAATGTTAATTTAGTCTGGTAAACTAGCTTAGTAAGGCTTCTGAGAATTCTTCCTGGTACCTGGGGTATTATGAGGATTTTTCATGCTTGCTGGTGGGAACTCGAACTGTTCTCTGGCTTGTGGAAGCTTTGTAGGGAATTGTTTCTTGTTGTTTTCTATGGCGTTGGGTAATTTTCTCTCATGTTTGAATATATCAGTATGTAGTCAAAGATTTAACAGGGACCTTTTATACATTTCTAGAACTCTTATTTTATGTGGCTTCTTTTTTCTTGGTACTTTTGCCCTGCAAAGTTAGATTTCTCTAAACTCATATTTTATGTCTCATCTCAGTGAACTGGGCTCTGTTGGGGGCTCTCTTCCCCCTGTTGCAGCCTAAAACTATCTCTGAGTGGGAAACTAGTACAATCATACGGCTCATCTTCTGTCTGGGATAGCAGTCTTGTGTTGCCGTGGGTCCAGTGCCTGAAAACTTGTTCTGTATTGTTTTTCTTCTTTTCAAGATTAAGGTGAGAGATGGATAAATCTGATCCTTATTACTTCATCTTGCTAGTTGCAGAAGATCAAAGCAGTTATTTTTAAGACAGTACTGCTTTTATGGGCTGATATTTGTGAAAAGGGGTGATGATATGATTTTGTTTATATGGATGAAATTAAGCCATAAAATGCAGTTTAAAAAATATTTGTACAACAACTTAAACTTACATTCCTATTGGTTCTGCCAAAGTCGTGGCCATGTTGTTCATTTTATTTTTCATTTTATTTATTTTTTTGGAGACAGAGTCTCTCTATGTTGCCCTCGATAGAGTACTCTGGCATCACAGCAACCTCAAACTCTTTGGCTTAAGTGATTCTCTTTCCTCAGCCTCCCAAGTAGCTGGGACTACAGGCGCCCGCCACAACACTTGGATATTTTTTGTTGTTGTTGTTGTTTTGCAGTTGTCATTGTTTAGCTGGCCTGGGCCTAGTTCGAACCCACCAGGCTCAGTGCATGTGGCCGGTACCGTAACCACTGTGCTATGGGCGCTGAGCCCATATTGTTCATTTTAATTGAAATTTGGAAATTAGTTTCCTAGCTATTATGGGTAAGAATTTATTGCCTATAATTCTCATGTTTTCTCTGCTTTTGTTTCCTGATTGTCTCTTACTCATTTTCTGTCTAATGGTTATCAATGTTTTGCACTGATATCAACTACCTTGATAATTCTTGCTTAAAGTTAAGTGAGGGAAAGATGGCCTGGGATGAAATTGGGAGAAAGACAGGAACTATTAAAAGGTCATTCAAGGTCTTATAAGTCCTTGTAGGAGTTTTGATTTTTTTCTGAATACAGCAGGGAGCCTCATATGTTTTGACTTGAGAGCAACAGGAATTGGTATGCATTTTAAGCAGATTTTGTACTTAGATCATAGGGAGACAAAAGAGGATGTGAGAAGACCTGTTAAGAGCCCTACTGCATTGTTTTAAGAAATTATAGAAAAATGGATAGTTTGAAATATATTTGGTTATAAACTTAATAGTACTCTGAAGGAAATGGAAAAATCAAGAACAACATAGGCTAGTGGTATAGCACCACTTACTGAAATGGAGAAAAAGTGGATAGCATGAACAGGTTTTGGAAAAAATCCAAATACATGTTTTTTGCACTGTCTGAGCTATGTAAGTGCAGATATTAGTTAGGCAGTTTGACATGCTGGATCTGAATATAGCTAAAACTTTTGGAGTCATTATCATTTAGGAAAAGATGTACAGAGAAAAGAGGACTCAGAGTTCCACATGAATGGTAGAACTGAGGGGGGCCAGTAAAAAAGAGGTAGGAGGAAGGACTCAGCAGGAAGAAAGAAGATTGTCGATCTGTGTCATTGAAGCCGGTGAAGCCTGGGCTACTGTGAAAGCAAGTTACTTGAGGACAGGCAATATCCTTTAGATTGGGCAACATGGGTTTTATTGGTTACCTTAAGAAGACTTTTTGAGGGTAGTGCCTGTGGCTCAAATGAGTAGGGCGCCGGCCCCATATGCCAGAGGTGGCGGGTTCAAGCCCAGCCCTGGCCAAAAACTGCAAAGAAAGAAAAGAAAAAAAGAAGAGTTTTTGAGAAGTGGTATAGGCAAGAACTACATGGGAATCAATGAATGGAAAAAGTTACATGATAGAGAATTGCTACTGGTATGGCTTACAAAATTTTTGTTCACTGCCCACTGATAATAATTTGAACTGGATTAACATTATCTATTTTGGTTTCAGGGAAGATATCAACTCTACACTGCAAAGCAGATACTATTAGGCAGCAATGCGTGATATTTCTCCATTATATTAAAGTTTTCATCTTCAGGTAGGATGTCAGATAAATGTTTTGATTGCTGGGTGAATTTCTATCTGTATATGCATCTATAGGCTAGTTGTTTATTTTATCTAATTATTTTTTAGGTACTTGAAAGTACAAAATGGTGAGAGTCACGTTCCTGTCCATCCCTATGAGGCTCTGGAGGGTCAGCTCCCCTCAGCGTTGGTTGATGAGCTTCGTGGGTTACTCTTGTATATTGGACATCTGTCTGACCTTCCCAGTATTAACATAGGACCATTTGTAAATCAAAACCACACTAAGGTTTGACTTGTTTCATTTGATTTTTAAGTTATCAGCCTTTTCTCCTGATGGGGAATATTCATGCAAGAATGAGAGAAATTAGTCAAAGAGTGCAGCTTGGGAACCTAATTGTCTGAGTTAAAAATCTTGCATCCTTCGCCTTTTTTTAGTTATGTGCTTTTAGATGAGTGGCATCTTTTGTTTCTATCTTCCCATCGGTGGAAGTCATGTAGCTTCCTAGGGTTATTGAAAGAATTGACTAATATACATAAAGTTCTTAAAACATGCTATACTCTGGATCAATAGTTAAAAGTTTTAAAGCAAATAAAATAACCGTTATTTTTTAAAATTTGTATCTTTCTTATTAATAAAGGTTTGACTACCTATAGTTTATATATTAAGGTAAGATTCACTAAGATCAGCTTATAAAAATATCCTTTCATAGCCACATCATTATATGTCTTCTGACTTTTGAGACCTTTTTGAAATATGTTTGAAATTAAGATTGTTTTGACTATGCTCTCTTTTTCTTTGCTGTGATAATCATTCCCTCTGATTTTTGTTTTTAAAAATCTTTATTGATAGCATGGCTGAGCTTATACACAATAATGGCCCAGCTTGCAGATAAGTAACAGATTCTGCATATGGAGATAGGAGCTATGTGAATGACAAATTATGATAATTCACAATGAGATTCCCTGAACTTCAACCCTATCCATTATATTTGACATCACCAGTTTGAATAATATTCAGTTTTTATGCACATTTTTGTTAAAATGCAAAATGTAATTAAATGTTTATGTATTTCTGTGAAATTTAACAAAAACTTGCTTTTTAATGAGAGGTCAATATATGTAGTAATAAAAGTAAATAGAGTTCCATTGAATTCACAGGTTGTGTCTAATCCATAGGAAGGGAATAGATGACTGCTTTTAATTATATCATTCTACAGAAATTCATGGGTAGACTGTAAGGAAAGGGATATATTTCTTTCTTTCTGGTTTCTATAAATTGGGCTGGATTCTATTTTCTGGATATCCATCAAGTACGTAAGAATAAAAGTGAATAATTTATCAAGCAACAGAAATAAAAATTTGTGCAGAACGCTCCTCAAACAAGGTTTTGCCTTTCAGAGGCTTTTTAATTAGGCAGATTTAGAAAGATAGGTTATTTGAAGCTCAGAAGACTGACTTTGTAAAGCAAGGGAACTTAGCCTTCAATTAAAAAAAATCACAAAACTATTCCTTCTTGAAACAACAACAAAAAAGTATCTTTTAAGACTATATTTATTGTCATTCTTTATATGAAAAAGTCTTATTATAATTGGTATTTCTGATTGAGCTTCGGTCTTTTATTATTATTTTTTAGGAACTCTTTTAATTAGAGATATTATTTGTTGGATATTATGCATTATAGATACAGTAGAACCTTTGTAAGTTGAGTCCCCAATGGACAACATAACAGAGGTAGTCAACATAGGAGCAAGGCCAATTGTACTGATAGGTACATGGGAGCATGTCCAGAATGAAAATTGGGTCAACTTGAGGTGGTCAGTGTAAGGAGGTGGTCAACTATGGAGATTCCACTGTGATTTCTTCCATTTATCTTTCTTTTTCACTAAGCTAACTTCCCAGGAGGATGATTTCAGTTTTTTATATAGTTATATTAGGTTATTAAGTATGAAATGTCCAATTTTCTTAAGTACTAGGATTGACAGTTGATGTCTATGACATTTTGCTTTGACCCTTCATGGTTTCTTTCTTTTTTTTTTTTTTTTTTGGCTGGGGCTGGGTTTGAACCTGCCACCTCCAGCATATGGGGCTAGCGCCCTAATCCTTTGAGCCACAGGTGCTGCCCTCCCCCCTTTTTTTTGTATTGTGAAGCTACATCCTTTTTTTTTTTTTTTTTTTTTGAGACAGAGCCTCAAGCTGTCACCCTGGGTAGAGTGCCATGGCATCACAGCTCACAGCAACCTCCAACTCCTGGGCTGAAGCGATTCTCTTGCTGCTGCCTCCCAAGTAACTACAGACTACGGACACCCGCCACAATGCCCGCCAAGCTATTTTTTGGTTACAGCTGTCATTGTTGTTTGGCAGGCTGGGGCTAGATTTGAACCCACCAGCTCAGGTGTATGTGGCTGGCGCCTTAGCCACTTGAGCCACAGGTGCCTAGCCTACATCCTCATTCTTTCAAACACGTTTCAGTTTGTGATTATCTTTCAATTTTTTTTTTAGAGTAGTTTTTGTGGAACCATGAATAAATCAAAAATGTGTGTCATTTTGAATGTGAGTTCCATTGTGGAACCAGTACAATGCAGCTAGCTCAAGATATCAATGAACTGTTTGGCAAGGATGTGGCTAATGAATACATAGCCCAGTCATTTGTCTGGGAAGTTCTACTATGGTGATTTTAATCTGGAAAATAAGCCACATTGGCAACCTGAGACCAAGGAGGATAATGAAGAGCTGAAAGCTGTAGTGGAAGTCAGTCTATCTCAACCTACACATGAATTAGCAGCAAGGTTGAATGTTACTATTCTAACAATGTTGAACCATTTGAAATAAATCAGCAAGGTAAAGAAGGTGGATAGATGGGTTCCACGTGAATTATGTGAGTGTCAGAAGAGGAATCATCTAGAAACCTGCCTTTCTTTGCTGTCACAGCATAAAGGCAAACCATTTTTGCACTGTACTGTTATGTGTGAAGGAAAAGGGATTATTTTTGACAGTTGCAGATGTTCAGCACAATGGCTGATAAAGATGAAGTGCTGAACCACAGTCCAAACTGAATATTCATCACAAAAAGTTAATGTCTTTTTGGTGGTCCATCACTGTTATTATCCACTACAGCTTTATCAAACTCAGTCAAACTTACAGCAGATTTCCACTGCAACCAATTGGAGAAAATGGTGAGGATGCTTGCAATTAAGCAGCCAAGATTGCTTAGTAGAGATAGGCCAGTCCTCTTGTAAGACAACATTGTTGCACAAAAAAAAGGGTCAAAATATAAAAAACAGACTTGGAAACTCTGTCATCTACTGTGTTTATCAGATTTTTCACCATCTGACTACCACTTCCAGGTTTCTTCACTGCTGGCATAAACAAGCTACTGTTAAGATGGCAAAACTCAGAAGTTTAGGTGTATACTTTGATTAATAGTACTGCTTCTTGCTTGAAATATAAAACTTTTGATTTGAAATTAGACATTTCAGAGTTAATATTTGTCAATGTTTTCTTTTTTATTTGTGCTGTTTTTACAAAATATTTTTGATGTTTGCATTTATCCTTTTATCTCTTTTTAAAAATATGAAATGAGGTAGGAAATCTTAAAATTTTTTTGTGAATGCATAAGTTAATCCTGTTTTTCATCAAATGATCGATGCTTTTTCCTGATTTGAGATATACCACGTTATTCATTTCTCTCCTATTCTTGGTATTTGTTTATTATCTGTTCCTGTGTCAGTATTGTTATTAGTGTAGCATTTTATTTTGTTTGAAAAGGCAAGTTCCCTCTTGGTCATTCTTTCTAGTTGTTTTAATGGAACATGTGTATGGCCATTGTATTTATTTTTATATTGATACTACATGTTGACTGGAGGGAGGTTATTGATAACCCAGTACTGCACAATAGGTAAAAGTGCTGATTTTTGAGTCAGATAGAATTGGGTTTGAATCCTAATGTGTGAATGGAGAGGGGTATTTCTTCACTTTTTTTAACTTTCATGTCTTAATGGGGATGAAGTTCTCTTGTTAAAATATTTCATAGGAGTTCCTGGGTGTACTTGTTACATTAAACAAAACATTTTTCTAGCTCAATTCTAAAACAAAATTATGAAAATAAGTGTTTTAAAAATTCTTTTACTGCCTTGCAGCTTAAGTAGAATCAGAGGTTGGTTGGAAGGGACCTTTACTATACAAGTCTACTCAGCAGACTCCAGGTGTGTCTGTCTTAAACCAATATATATCCTGCTTTTAAAGATCTTCAGTGAAAGAATCCTCTAATGAACAAGACAAAGGTTTTCTCTGAGGTTTTGAATAGTGGTAGGTTAATTGGTTCTTTATCCTGGTGTTTATGGAGAAGTGTTGTAACCCACTGTAAATACCTAGTGAAGAATTACTGAATTCTCACTCACAGTTGACAATGTCTTTGCAGCTTTTCCCACCATCCTGGCATTTATTACATCTTCACTTAGATATCCACTGGCTGGTGTTAGAAATTCTTCACATGCTGGGAGAAAAATTGAGTAAGTTTGGATTTCTGATTTATGTCTTTTTTTTTAAACCTAAATTTTGATTGCTTTTTAAAATAATGCAAATAGTAAGTGCTTTTTGTTATTTTTTTAAGAAATCAAATAGTAGCCAAAGTAAAAAATGAAAGATTAACTCCTTTTTTACAGAGAGAACTTTTGGAAGCTGCTTAGTTTGTTTCTTTTTCTTAGGGTACATATGTAGAAATTCATAGGTAGAATTTTGTTCTTGTTTCTAACACAGGTGATATCATGTAGCAGTTTTTTAGAAATGTTTATATATTTCTACTTTATCCATTTAAGGGCTGCATGTTATGAGTCTGCTATATTTAGCCATGTCTATTTTTGATAAGTTGTATCAATTTGTTTGATATTTCAAATAATTTTTCACTGAACATTTGTGTATGAATAGATATCTTAAAGTCTTATATAGTTATTCAGTGAAATCGATTCTTAGAAGTAGAATGGCACATTACAATTTTAATAATGTGTATGTTGCTCTTTTACTATATAGCTAGTCTTACCAATTTTTATAATTGTTAGCATGTCTTTTCCTTATACTCTTGCCAATTGGGGAATACTTTGAATTATTTTTTATTTTTTGTAATTAATATGTGGAAAATTACATTTAATTTCTTTCTTTATTTTTATATCTTTGTTACCAGTGAAGTTGAACACCTTTACACAAATTGTTTATATTTTCTTTATTATTTGTCATGTTTTGCAAATATTTCCCTTTTTTAAGTTTATATATATTATGGATATATAAAATCCTTTATTTCGTACATTTTCTATTTACTTCTTGATCTTGTTGTTTGGCATTTTTTTTTTTTTAATTTTTTCATTTTGAGACAGTCTTACTTTGTTGCCTTTGGTAGAGTGCTGTGGCATCATAACTTACAGCAACCTCGAACGCTTAGGCTCAAGTGATTCTCTTGCCTCAGCTTCCCCAGTAGATGGGACTATAAGCACCTGCCACATTGCCCTACTGTTTTTAGAGACGGGGGGGTTTTACTCTGGCTCAAGCTGATCTCGAACTCCTTCCTGAGCTCAGACAATCCATCCACCTCTGCCTCCCAGAGTGCTAGGATTACAGATGTGATCAGGGGTGTGCACAAATATGTATGTAATTTCTTATGTGGACTCTTTCATGTATTTCCTTAGAATAATACTCAAATGGACTTACTCTGATATAGATATAAATTTTTGTTATTTGTTACCTTGCTTTGCTCTGTTTTATACCACAAAATAATTGCATATGGACAGCTTATCAGTATTTATTAAAAGAATAATGTTTTAGGCTGGGTGCTGTTGCTCACGCCTATAATCCTAGTGCTCTGGGAGGCTGAAGCTGGTGGATTGCTTCAGCTGAGGAGTTAGAGACGTGCCTGAGCAAGTATGAGACCCCATTATAGAGATTTCTATTTCTAAAAACAGAAATAGAAAATAGAAAAAAATGGCCAGACAGACATCCTGGTGGGCGCCTGTAGACCCAGCTACTTAGGAAGTTGAAGCAAGAGGCTCCCTTGAGCCCAAGAGTTTGCTGTTGTTGTGAGCTATGATGATGCCATGGCATTCTACCAGGGTGATAAGAGTCTCACTATGTTGCCCTCCGTAGAACGCCGTGGCATCACAGCTCATAGCAACCTCAAACTCTTGGGCTTAAGCTATTCTCTTGCCTCAGCCTCCCGGTACGTAGGACTACAGGCACTGCCACAGCGCCTGGCTATTTTTTGTTGCAGTTGTTCATTGTTGTTTTAGCTGGCCTAGGCCAGATTCCAACCCACCAGCCTCAGTGTATGTGGCTGGCACTGAGCCACAAAGTGAGACTCCTAAAAAAAAAAAAAAATTATGTTTTTAAAAACTTTGTTAGAAATGTGATTAGGTGAAGACTTTCTGGTATTCCCTCTTTTTAAAAGTGATATTAATACTTTAAGTGCATTAATACTTTTAAAAGATGGACTTAATTAGGAAAAGAGAAGTTTATTAAATGGTACCCAAGAATTAGCAACTTTTTAAGATAATATTTATCAGTGCTCATATAGGAAAATTGTCCTCAGATTCAAATTTTATTTGCAGAACAATTTAAGAAACTGTTTATGTTTCAGTTTTATTATAAAAATATACTTTTTCTTTATAAATTAGTAAAATCTAATGTCATTTTAAATAGAATATGTTTTATTACATTTTCAGAGCAAGTTATATTTGGTCATCAGTTTATGAATCTGGCAGGAGACAATTTAACCAATGTTAGCCTGTTTGAAGAACATTGTGAAAATCTGCTGTGTGATTTAATAAACTTGTCCCTCAACAGGTATGACAAGGTAATGCTTTAAGAGTTTATTTGTATTTTTATACTTAAAGGTAGTATTCAGTCCTTAATGCATGTGGTTTAATCTGTAAGAATTTAACCTAAAATGGTTTTTGTGTTAGTCCTTTGTAATTTTATATTTTATTACTACAGGGTGTCCCTAAAGTTGTCATACATAGAGGGAAATTGGTAGCTAAATGTATCTTTATTTACAAAATATTCATTACAAAATTTTACTGTGAATACTTTGTAAATAAAGATGTTTAGCTACAAGTTTCCATTTCCCTGTGTATGGTGACTTTATGGCAGTTTTGAGGACACCCTGTATTATATGGCCACTGAAAGGGGGACGAATTTTGATTTATACCTTTAAAGCTGGCTGGAATTAGTATTTGGAGTAATTTTTTTGTTGTTGTTGTTAAGACAGTCTCACTTGGTAGAGTGCTGTGGTGTCATAGCTCACAGCAACCCCAAACCCTTGGGCTCAAGTGATTTTCTCGTCCCAGCCTCACAAAAAGCTGGGACTATAGGTGCCCACCACAACACCTGGCTATTTTTAGAGATGAGGTCTTGCTCTGGCTCAGACTGGTCTCAAAACTGTGAGCTCAGGCAATCCACCTGCCTCGGCCTCCCAAGTCCTAGAATTACAGGTGTGAGCCACCACATGGCCCTTTGTTGTTTTAAAGAAAATAGCCTTTCTCATCTTATCAAAAATAAGATGTTTACATGATGACTGAAAATTTAACTTCTCTTCAGATAGAAGAGGCCAACTACTTATAGTCTGTTGTATTGCTGTATGTTACAATAAAATAAATGAATACTTACCTAAAACTATTTCAGAAATTTAAAGCAAGGATTTTATTTGTTTGGTCTAGAGTCATGGGTTAAATTGTGAGTTTTCCCTAAATTGCATTTATCATAGGATGTTTAAGAGAAACAGTGATTTGAAGGTGCTACTGAAAAATTTATTTTTTTAAAGGAATAAAAATAATGTATATATTTATCACATACAACATGATATATGCATACATTGTAGAATGCCTAATAGAGCTAATTAATATATGCATTGTCTCCCATCTTTATAATTTTTTTTTATGGTGAGAACATTTAAAATCTACTCTCAGAGATTTTTAAGAATATAATAATGGTACACTGTTGTTAACTGTGGTCACCATGGTGCACTTATTCCTCTTATCCAACTGAAATTTTCTATCTTTTGACCAACATCTCCTCCTCCTCCTTCCCCTTCCCACCCTTTGGTAGCCATCATTCCACTCTCTGTTTTATGAGTTCTACTTTTCTAGGTTTTACATGTAAAGTAAGATTAAGTGATATTCATTTTTCTGTGCCTGACTTCTTTCACTTAACATAATGTCCTCCAGATTCATCCATGTCTTTGTAAATAACAGGATTTCCTTGGTTTTAAGGCTGAATAGTATGGTCATGCCCTGCATAACAACATTTTGGTCAATGACAGACTGCATATATAGATAGTTTTACCATGTAGTCTAGGCATGTAGTAGCTAAAAAAGCTTTAAGTACATTCTAATGGTGTTCACACAAGAATGAGATCAGTAGCAACGACACTTTTCTCAGAAAATCGCATCGTTAAGTGATGCATGAATGTATTTCATTGTGTGTATATATTGCATTTTCTTTATCCATTCATCCATTGATGGACATTTCAGTTGATTCCACATCTTGGATATTGTGAATAATGCTGCAGTGAACATGGGAGATGTCTCTTCAACATATTGATTTCATTTTCTTTCTATATAGTAGGATTGCTGGATCATTTTCTTTCCACATAGTGGGATTGCTGGATAGTGCTTTTAATTTTTTGAGGAATGTCTATATTGTATTTTGTAATGACTGCACTAATTTACATCTTACCCATAATGTGCAAGGGTTTTCTTTTTGTCTACATCCTTGATAATACTTACATTTTTGATACCAACTTGTCTAACAGGTGTGAGGTAATAGCTTATTAAGTTTTAAGTTGCATTTCCTTGATGATTAATGATGGTGAACATTTTTTAATCTACCTGTTGGCTATTTGTATGTTTTCCTTTTAGAAATATCTTTTAAGATCCTTTGTCCACTTTATAATCTAGGTGTTTATTTTCTTGCTATTGAGTAGTTTGAATTTCTAATATATTTTAGGTGTTAAACCCTTATCAGATTATGGTTTGCAAAGATTTTCTCCTGTTTTTCTGTAGGTTTTCTTTTCATGTTGTCGATTGTTTTCTTTGCTGTGAAAATAGTTTCCTTTTCAGTTGATGTAATCCCATTTGTCTGTTTTCATCTTTGTTACCTATGCATTTGGGGATATCTAATAAATCATTGTCTGGACCAGTGTTATACACATTTTCCCCTATGTTTTCTTGTACTAGTTTTATGGTTTCAGGTCTTACACTTAAGTCTTTAATCTGCCTTGAGTCATATATGGTGTGAAATAAGGGTTTAAATTCGTTATTTTACATGTGGATATCCAGTTGTCCTAATACAGTTTATTTTTTTATTTGTTTTTATTTTTTCTTTTTTAGAGACAGTGTCTCACTTTGTTGCCCTTGGTAGAATGCCGTGGCATCACAGTACTTGGGCTTAGACAATTCTCTTGCCTGCCTCCCAAGTAGCTGGGGCTACAGGCACCCACCACAATGCCCAGCTATTTTTTGGCCAGGGCTGGGTTCAAACCCGCCACCCTCGGTATATTGGGTTGGAGCCCTACTCACTGAGCTACAGGCACTGCCCCTAATACAGTTTATTAAAGAAACTTTCCCATTCTTGTTACCTTTGTTGAAAATAAAAAAACTGACCATAAATGCATGTATTTCTGGGCTCCCTTTTATGCGAGTAACAGCGTTTTGATTATTATAGTTTTGTAACATATTTTGAAGTCAGGTAGTTTGATACCTATAGCTTCGTTCTTTTTGCTAAAGATTGTTTTGGCTATGTCAGGTCTTAAGATTCTGTACAAATGTTAGGGTTTTTCTATTTCTGTAAAAAAGTCATTAAAATTTTGGTAAGGATTCCCTTGAATCTATAGATCATTTTGGTGAGTATGGACATTATAACAATACTAATTCTTGTATTACATGAACGAACATAGGATATCTTTCCATTTATCTGTATCCTGAATGTTTTCAGTGGGTTATATTTTTCAGTGTACAGGTTTTTCACCACCTTTAAATTTATCTCTAAAGTTTTTTGTCATTTTTTTTTTTTTTTGTAGGTATGCTTCCGAATGGGATTGTTTTACTGATTTTTTTTCATGCTACTTTAATGAATTTATTAGTTCTAATAATTTGGAGGCAGTCTTTAGGGTTTTATATGTATAAGATCATGTTATCTGTCAATAGTGACATTTGGATTCCACTTAGATTCCTTTTCTTTCTTTTGCGTAATTGCTCTGGCTAAGACTTTAAAAGACCTTAGCACCTTTTTTCTAATCATATATTATGTAAAATGTATATATAACATCTAATAAATATTGAATACCTTATGAATTTCAGATTGTCTAGCAATATTTGCAAATATAGTGTACATTCTCTATCATCTGGGCTATTGAGAATATTTTGTTATAAAAATACTAAATAATTTGGAATTCACTTAATCTGTGTAAATTCTTAACAATTACATAGTAGAAGCTCTATCAATTGACCACCCAAGGGACTGTAACAAACTGGTCAGCTTATGGGAAGTTGTCAACATAAAGAACTACCTCTACAGTACTAGGTACTAGGTCTATAGCACATGTGTGCATGAGGTGCTTGGCTAGTCTATGAAATTAGTCAACATAAGGAGGTGCTCAATGTAGGGAGGTGGTCAGTCCTGGAGGTTTGGATGTATTTATTATGTCTTTTTTTTTTTTTTTTGAGAAAGAGTTTCACTGTTGCCCTCAGTAGAGTGTTGTGGCATCACAACTCACAGCAACCTCAAAGTCTTGGGCTTAAGCGATTCTCTTTCCTCAGCCTTCCAACTTGTGGTGCTCACCGCAATGCCTGGCTGTTTTTTTTGTTGCAGTTGTCATTGTTGTTTAGCTGGCCCATGCCAGATTTGAACCCGCCAGCCTTGGTGTATATGGCCGGACCTGTAATCACTGTGCTATGGGTGCTGTGCCTATTGTGTCTTTTTTTGTTGTCATGGTTTTTTTTTTTTTTTTTTTTTTTTTTTTTGAGACAGTCTCAAATCGTCGCCCTCAGCAGAGTGCTGTGGCTTTACAGCTTACAGCAACCTCAAACTCTTGGGCTTAAGCGATTCTCTTGCCTCAGCCTCCCAAGTAGCTAGGACTACAGGCACCCACCACAATGCCCGGCTATTTTTTTTTTTTTTTTAATTTCACGTTAACTTTTATTTATTTATTTATTTTTTATTATTAAATCATAGGTGTGTACATTAATGCGATCATGGGGCACCATACACTGGTTTTATAGACTGTTTGACATATTTTCATCACACCAGTTAACATAGCCTTCCTGGCATTTTCTTAGTTATTGTGTTAAGACATTTATATTCTACATTTACTAAGTTTCACATGTACCCTTGTAAGATGCACCGTAGGTGTAATCCCACCAATCACCTTCCCTCTGCCCATCCTCCCCCCCTCCTCTCCCTCTCCCTCTTCCCCATATATGCTTAGGTTATAGCTTTCATATGAAAGCCATAAATTAGTTTCATAGTAGGGCTGAGTACATTGGATACTTTTTCTTCCATTCTTCAGATACTTTGCTAAGAAGAATATTCTAGCTCCATCCATGAAACATGAAAGAGGTAAAGCCTCCATCTTTCTTTAAGGCTACATAATATTCCATGGTGTACATGTACCACAATTTCTTAATCCATCCGTGGATCAATGGGCACTTGGGCTTTTTCCATGACTTAGCAATTATGAATTGGGCTGCAATAAACATTCTGGTACAAATATCTTTGTTATAATGTGATTTTTGGTCTTCTGGATATATACCTAGTAGAGGAATTATAGGATTGAATGGCAGATCTATTTTTAGATCTCTAAGTGTTCTCCAGGCATCTTTCCAAAAGGAGTGTGTTAATTTGCATTCCCACCAGCAGTGTAGAAGTGTTCCATTTTCTCCACATCCACTCCAACATCTCTGGTCTTGGGATTTTGTGATATGGGCTAATCTTACTGGAGTTAGATGGTATCTCAAAGTAGTTTTGATTTGCATTTCTCTGATGATAAGGATGATGAGCATTTTTTCTTTTTTTTTGTAGAGACAGAGTCTCACTAATTTATGGCCCTCAGTAGACAGAGTCTCACTTTATGGCCCTCGGTAGAGTGCCATGGCATCACGCAGCTCACAGCAACCTCCAACTCCTGGGCTTAAGCGATTCTCTTGCCTCAGCCTCCCGAGTAGCCACAACGCCCAGCTATTTTTTGGTTGCAGTTCAGCCGAGGCCGAGGTTTGAACCCGCCACCCTCAGTATATGGGGCTGTCGCCTTACTGACTGAGCCACAGGTGCCGCCGGATGAGCATTTTTTCATAGGTCTGTAGGCCCCAAGCCTGTCTTCTTCAGAGAAGTTTCTCTTCAAGTCCCTTGCCCAGCCTGCAGTGGGATCACTTGTTCTTTTCTTGCTTATACATTTGTGTTCTCTGTGGATTCTGGTTATTAAACCTTTGTTGGAGACATAACCTGTAAATATCTTCTCCCATTCTGAGGGCTGTCTGCTTGCTTTACTTACAGTGTTCTTGGTTGTGCAGAAGGTTTTCAGTTTGATCAGATCCCAGTAGTGTATTTTCGAAGATGCTTCAATTGCCCTGGGGGTCCTCCTCATAAAATACTTGCCCAGACCAATTTTTCCAAGAGTTTTCCCTGCACTCTGTTCTAGTACTTTTTTTATTTTTTTTTGTAGAGACAGAGTTTCACTTTATTGCCCTTGGTAGAGTGCTGTGGCGTCACACAGCTCACAGCAACCTGCAACTCCTGGGCTTAGGCGATTCTCCTGCCTCAGCCTCCTGATTAGCTGGGACTACAGGCATCCGCCACAATGCCCGGCCATTTTTTTGTTGCAGTTTGGCCAGGGCTGGGTTTGAACCCGCCACCCTCGGTATATGGGGCCGGCGCCCTGCTCACTGAGCCACAGGTGCCGCCCTGTTCTAGTACTTTTATAGTTTCATGTCTTAAGTTTAAATCTTTAATCCATTGAGAGTCTAATGGTGAACGATGTGGGTCCAGTTTCAGTCTTCTACTGGTTACCAGCCAGTTCACCCAGCACCATTTGTTAAATAGGGAATCTTTTCCCCACTGAATGTTTTTAATTGGCTTGTCAAAGATCAGATAACGGTAAGTAGCTGGATTCATCTCTTGGTTCTCTATTCTGTTTCATACATATCTCTCTGTTTTTGTGCCTGCACCATGCTGTTTCGATCACTATCGATTTATAGTATAGTCTGTGGTCAGGTAGTGTGATTCCTCCTGCTTTGTTTTTATTTCTAAGTAATATCTTAGCTATTCAAGGTTTTATCTGATTCCATATAAAACGAAGTGTTATTTTTTAAAGATCTTCAAAGTATGACAGTGAAGCTTTAATAGGGATTGCATTAAAATTGTATATTGCTTTGGGTAGTATGGATATTTTAACAATGTTGATTCTTCCCAGCCATGAGCATGGTATGTTTTTTCATGTGTTAACATTTTCAGCTATTTCTTTTCTTAGAGTTTCACAGTTCTCTTTATTTAGATCTTTCACATCCTTTGTTAGATAAACTCCCAAATATTTGATCTTCTTTGGCACTACTGTTAATGGAATAGTTCTTAACTGTTTTCTCAGCTTGACTATTGTTGGTATATATAAAGGCTACTGATTTATGAATGTTGATTTTGTAACCTGAGATGCTGCTGTATTCCTTGATCACTTCTAAAAAAGTTTTATAGTAGAATCCCAGGTGTTTTCCAGATATACAATCATATCATCTGTGAAGAGCAAAAAGATTGATCTCTTCTGACCCTATATGGCTACCCTTGATCACCTTTTCTTCCATAATTGCAATGGCTAAAACTTCCATTACAACGTTGAAGAACAGTGGAGACAATGGGCAGCCTTGTCTGGTTCCTGATCTGAGTGGAAATGATTTCAATTTAACTCCATTCAACACGATATTGGCTGTGGGTTTGCTGTAGATGGCCTCTATCAGTTTAAGAAATGTGCCTTCTATATCAATTTTTTTTTTTTTTTGTAGATACAGAGTCTCACTTTACTGCCCTCAGTGGAGTGCCATTATATATCAATTTTCTTAAGTGTTCTGATCATGAAGGGATATTGGATATTATCAAAAGCTTTTTCAGCATTAATTGAGAGAATCATGTGGTCTTTGTTTTTTAATTTGTTTATATGCTGAATTATATTTATAGATTTATATATATTGAACCAGTCTTGAGACCCTGGGATAAAACCAACTTGGTTGTGATGTATAATTTGTTCGATGTGTTGCTGGATTCTGTTTGTCAGGATCTTGGTGAATATTTTTGCATCTATATTCATTAGTGATATTGGTCTATGATTTTCTTTTCTTGTTGAGTCTTTTCCTGGTTTGGGGATCAGGGTGATGTTTCCTTCATAGAATGTGTTGGGTAGTCTTCCTTCTTTTTCTACATTTTGCAACAAGTTGAATAATATAGGTACAAGTTCCCCTTTAAAGGTTTGGTAGAATTCTGACGTGAACCCATCTGGTCCCAAGCTTTACTTTTTAGGGAGATTTTGTATGATTGATGCTATTTCAAAACTTGGTATAGACCTGTTCAACATTTCCACTTGATTCTGGCTAAGTCTTGGAAGGTGCCGTGCTTCCAAGTATTGCTCAGTTTCTTTCAGATTTCAATATTTCCGAGAATAAAGTTTCTTGTAATATTAAGGATTTTTTGAATTTCTGAGGAGTCTGTTGTTATTTCGTCTTTGTTATTTCTGATTGATGAAATTAGAGATTTTACTCTTTTTTTTCCTGCTTAGGTTAGCCAAAGGTCTATCCATTTTATTGACTTTTTCAAAAAACCAACTTTTTGATTATTGATCTGTTGTATAATTCTTTTGTTTTCAATTTCATTTAATTCTGCTCTAATTTTGGTTATTTCTTTTCTTCTACTGGATTTGGGGTTGGAATGTTCTTCCTTTTCCAGTTGCTTGATATGTCCCATTAAGTTGTTAACTCTCTTTCCATTCTCTTGAGGAAGGCTTGCAGTGCTGTAAATTTCCCTCTTTGGACTGCCTTTGCGGAATCCCAGAGGTTCTGATAATTCATGTCTTCATTGTCGTTTTGTTCCAAAAATTTGGCAATTTCCTTCTTAATCTCATCTCTGACCCAGCTATCATTCAGTGTAAGGTTATTTAACTTCCATGTTTTTGTATGAGTATGCCGATTCCTGTTTTTACTGAGTTCAATTTTTATTCCATGGTGGTCTGAGAAGATGCAAGGAATAATTTCTATTCCTTTAAATTTACTGAGGTTAGTCTTGTGACCTAAGATGTGATCGATTTTGGAGTAAGTTCCATGGGGTGATGAGAAGTATGTGCATTCAGTTTTGTTGGGATGAAATGTTCTGTAGATGTCTGCTAAATCCAAATGTTGGATGGTTAGGTTTGAATCTAAAATTTCTTTGCTCCACTTCTTCTTGGAGGATCTATCCAACACTGCCAAAGGAGTATTAAAATCTCCGACTAATATGAAGCTGGAGCAAATCAAGTTGCTTGTGTCTGTTAGAGTTTCTCTTATAAATTGAGGCACATTCTGGTCGGGTGCATAAATATTGATAATTGATATCTCATCATATTGAGTATTATCCTTAAAAAATACGAAGTGACATTTCTTATCCTTCCTTACTTTTGTTGGAAGCGTATTGTGTCTGCATATAGAATTCCAACACCTGCTTTTTTCTGATTACCATTTGCCTGAAATATGGAGGACCATCCTTTTACCCGGAGTCTTATTTATCTTTTAAGGTAAGATGTGATTCTTGTATGCAGCAAATATCTGCCCTGAGTTTTTGTATCCAGTCAGCCAACCTGTGCCTCTTTAGAGGACAGTTTAGTCCATTCACATTAATGGAGAGTATAGATAAGTCTGGTAAAATTTTGGGTATTGAGTTTTTTGAAAGTCCAATGGACATTTTTAATCCTTTGCCAGTGTGCAAGTTGGAGTTTGATCAAAAGTTTCTGAGAGAGTTTACTTTTGTGGTAGAGGATTGGGCTGGTCATTATGGAGGATAGGTCTGAGAATATCATGAAGAGCTGGTTTGGTTATGGCAAATTTCTTCAACATCTGAATGTCATTAAAGTATTTAAATTTTCCATCATAAATGAAACTCAGTTTAGCTGGATACAGGATCCAGGGTTGAAAGTTATTTTGTTTTAGGAGATTAAAAGTCAATGACCACCCTTTTCTGGCTTGAAAAGTTTCAGCAGAGAGATCTGCAGTAATCCTAATATTCTTCCCTTTGTAGGTAAAGGTTTTCTTACGTCTGGCTACTTTCAGAATTTTCTCTTTCATATTAACTTTAGTGAAGTTAATTAAGATGTGCCTGGGTGATGTCTTATTCGAGTTGAGTTGTGCTAGGGTTCTGAAAATGTCTCTTAACTGAATTTAAGAATCTCTTGGCATGTCTGGAAAGTTCTCTTTCATAATTTCATGGAGAAGGGCCTCTGTACCATGCGAAGCTACTTCATCACTTTCAGGGATTTCAATAAGGCAGATATTAGCCTTCTTCGAATTATCCCAGAGCTCTCTGAGAGAATGATTCGTTCTTGCTCTCCATTTCTCTTCCTCTTTGAGATTTTGGGACCGTGTAAAAGATTTGTCTTCAATGTCAGAAATCCTTTCGTCTGCTTGCTCCACTTTGTTACTGAAGGATTCTACTGTATTTTTCAGATCTTTGAGAACTGCAAATTCTTGCTTTGGTATGTAAGAATCTTTGGTGGTTTTGTCTTTAAATTTGTTGAATTCTTGAGACAACTTTTGAATTTTTCCTCGAATTTCTAATTCCAACTTTTGAATTGCTCCTCGAGTTTCTTTTTTTTTCTTCTTTTTTATTGTTAAATCATAGCTGTGTATATTAGTGCAATCAAGGGGTACAATGTGCGGGTTTCATTACAATCTGAAATATTCTCATCAAACTGTTCAATATACCCTTCATGGCATTTTCTTAGTTACTGTATGTTGGCATTTGTATTCTGCATTTAGTAAGAGTCGCCTGTACCCATTCTAAGATGCACCATAGATGTGGCCTACCCATTACCCTTCCTGCACCAAACCCTCCCCCCTCCCTTCCCTTTCCTGGCCCTTTCCCCATATTAATGTGCTATAGTTGGGTTATAGCCTTCATGTGAAAGCTATAGTTTAGCTTCATCGCAGAGCTGAGTACAAAGGATACTTTTTCTTCCATTCCTGAGATACTTTGCTAAGAAGAATATGTTCCAGCTCCATCCATGTAAACATGAAAGAGGTAAAGTCTCCATCTTTCTTTAAGGCTGCATAATATTCCATAGTACACATGTACCACAGTTTGCTAGTCCATTCGTGAGTCGATGGACACTTGGGCTTCTTCCATGACTTAGCGATTATGAATTAGGCTGCAGTAAACATTCTGGTACAGATGTCTTTGTTATATTGTGACTTTTGGTCTTTGGGGTATAAACCTAGTAAAATATAGGATCGAATGGCAGATCTATTTTTAACTCTCTAAGTATTCTCCAAACATCCCTCCAGAAGGAACGTTTAAGTGTGCATTCCCACCAGCAGTGTAGAAGTGTGCCCTTTCCTCCACATCCATGCCAACATCTCTGGTTTTGGGATTTTGTCATGTGGGCTACTCTTACTGGGGTTAGG
The DNA here is from genome assembly GCF_027406575.1 of Nycticebus coucang. Lineage (NCBI taxonomy): Eukaryota > Metazoa > Chordata > Mammalia > Primates > Lorisidae > Nycticebus > Nycticebus coucang. Next base: position 73,172,050 of record NC_069784.1, on the reverse strand, counting down.
TGTTATCTCAAAGTAGTTTTGAGTTGCATATCTGATGATTAAGGATGATGGGCTTTTTTTCATGTTTGTAGATTGTGCGTCTGTCTTCTTTAGAGAAGTTTCTCTTCAAGTCCCTTTCCCACCCTGAGATGGGATCATGTGTTCTTTTCTTGCTAATACGTTTGAGTTCTCTGTGGATTCTGGTCATTAGACCTTTATTGGAGTTATAACCTACAAATATTTTCTCCTATTCTGAGGGCTGTCTGTTTGCTTTGTTCTTGGCTGTGCAGAAGCTTTTTAGTTTGATCAGGTCCGAATAGTGTATTTTTGACACTGCTTCAATTGCCTGGGGAGTCCTACTCAAAATATTCACCCGGGCCGATTCCTTCAAGAGTTTTCCCTGCACTTTCTTCAAGTATTTTTATAGATTCATGTCTTAAGTTTAAATCTTTTATCCAGAGAGTCTATCTTAGTTAATGGTGAAAGGTGTGGGTCCAGTTTCAATCTTCTACAGGTTGCCAACCAGTTTACCCAGCACCATTTGTTAAATAGAGAATCTTTTCCCCACTGAATGTTTTTAATTGGCTTGTCAAAGATCAAATAACGGTAAGTAGCTGGATCCATCTCTTGATTCTCTATTCTGTTCCAGACATCTTCTCTGGTTTTGTGTCAGTACCATGCTGTTTTGATCACTGTCGATTTATAGTACAGTCTCAGGTCTGGTAGCATGATTCCTCCTGCTTTGTTTTTATTGCTGAGTAATCTTTTGGCTATTCGAGGTTTTTTCTGATTCCATATAAAACGAAGTATTATTTTTTCAGGATCTTTAAAATATGACAATGGAGCTTTAATAGGAATTGCATTAAAATTGTATATTGCTTTGGGTTCTATGGACATTTTAACAATGTTGATTCTTCCCAGCCATGAGCATGGTATGTTTTTCCATCTGTTAACATCTTCATCTATTTCTTTTCTTATGGTTTCATAGTTCTCTTTGTATAGATCTTTCACATCCTTTGTTAGGTATACTCCCAAATATTTCATCTTCTTTGGCACTACTGTGAAAGGAGTAGAGTCCTTGACTATTTCTTTGGGGTGGTTATTGTTGGTATATATAAAGGCTACAGATTTATGGGTGTGGAGTTTGTAGCCTGAGACATTGCTGTATTCCTTGATCACTTCTAAAAGTTTTCTTGTAGAATCCTTAGTGTTTTCTAGATATATGATCATATCATCTGCGAAGAGTGAATGTTTGATCTCTTCTGACCCTATGTGGATACCCTTGATCGCCTTTTCTTCCCTAATTGCTATGGCTAAAACTTCCATTACAATGTTAAAGAGCAATGGAGACAATGGGCAACCTTGCCTGGTTCCTGATCTAAGTGGAAATGATTTCAGTTTAACTCCATTCAATACTATATTGGCCGTGGGTTTGCTGTAGATGGCCTCTATTAGTTTAAGAAATGTCCCTTCTATACCAGTTTTCTTAAGTGCTCTGATCATGAAGGGATGCTGGATATTATCAAAAGCTTTTTCTGCATCAATTGAAAGAATCATATGGTCCTTATTTTTTAGTTTGTTTATGTGTTGAATTACATTTATAGATTTATGTATATTGAACCAGCCTTGAGACCCTGGGACAAATCCCACTTGGTCATGGTATATAATTTTTTTGATGTGTTGTTGGATTCTGTTTGTTATTCATTAGTGATATTGGTCTATAATTTTCTTTTCTTGTTGGATCTTTCCCTGGTTTGGGGATCAAGGTGATGTTTGCTTCGTAGAATGTCTTGGGTAATATTCCTTCCTTATCTATATTTTGGAAGTGGTTTAGTAGTATAGGTACCAGTTCTTCTTTAAAGATTTGGTAGAATTCTGATGTAAAGCCATCTGGTCCTGCGCTTTTCTTTTTAGGGAGATTTTGTATAGTTGATGCTATTTCAGAACTTGATATAGGCCTGTTCAACATTTCCACTTGGTTCTGGCTAAGTCTTGGTAGGTGGCGTACTTCCAGGTATTGGTGTATTTTTTTCAGATTTTACTGTTTCTGAGAGTAGAGTTTCTTGTTGTATTCGTTAAGGATTTTTTGAATTTCTGAGGGGTCTGTTTTTATTGCATCATTACCATTTCTGATTGATGAAATTAGAGATTTTACTCTTTTTTTCCTTGTTAGGTTGGCCAAAGGTTTATCTATTTTATTGATCTTTTCAAAAAACCAGCTTTTGGGTTTATTGATCTGTTGTATAGTTCTTTTGTTTTCAATTTCATTTAGCTCTGCTTTGATTTTGGTTATTTCTTTTCTTCTACTGGGCTTGGGGTTGGAATGTTCTTCCTTCTGCAGTTGCTTGAGATGTCCCATTAAGTTATTAACTTCCTCTCTTTCCATTTTCTTGAGGAAGGCTTGCAGTGCTATAAATTTCCATCTTAGGACTGCCTTTGCAGTATCCCAGAGGTTCTGGTAATTCGTGTCTTGATTGTTGTTTAGTTCCAGAAATTTGGTTATTTCCTTCTTAATCTCGTCTATAACCCATCATCTATCCTTTAGCATAAGGTTGTTTAGCTTCCATGTTCTTGTATGGGTATGCAGGTTCCTGTTGTTTTTGAGTTCAACTTTTATTCCATGATTGTCTGAGAAGATGCAAGGAATAATTTCTATTTTTTTAAATTTGCTGAGGTTAGATTTGTGGCCTAGGATGTGGTCGATTTTGGAGTATGTTCTGTAGGCTGATGAAAAGAATGTGTATTCAGTTTTGTTGGGATGAAATGTTCTGTAGATGTCCGTTAAGTCCAGATGTTGAATGGTTGAGTTTAAATCTAAAATTTCTTTGCTTAGCTTCTTTTTAGAGGATCTATCCAGCCCTGCTAAAGACGTGTTAAAATCTCCAACTACTGTGGAAGTGGAGGAAATTGAGTTGCTCGTGTCTGTTAGAGTTTCTCTTATAAACTGAGGTGTGTTGTGGTTTGGTGCATAAATATTAATAATAGAGATCTCATCATATTGAATATTACCTTTAACAAATATGTAGTGTCCATCCTTATCCTTAATTATTTTGGTTGGTTTAAAGCCTATTGCATCTGAGAACAGGATTGCGACGCCTGCTTTTTTCTGCTTTCCATTTGCCTGGAATATAGATGAGCATCCCTTCACCTTGAGTCTCTATTTGTCTTTTAATGTAAGATGCGATTCTTGTATGCATCAGATATCTGGCTTGAGTTTTTGTATCCAGTCAGCAAACCTGTGCCTCTTTAGAGGACAGTTTAAACCATTCACATTAATTGAGAATATTGATAAGCCTTTCGAGAGTCTGGTCGACATTTTTAATCCTTTTGCGACTGTGGAAGTTGGAATTTGATCAAAATTTTCTGGGTGAATTTACTTTTGTGGTGGAGGATTACGCTGGTCTTTATGGAGGATAGGTCTGAGAATATCCTTGAGAGCTGGTTTAGTTATCGCAAATTTCTTCACCATGAAGTGTCATTGAAGTATTTAATTTCTCCATCATAAATGAAACTCATGTAGCTGGTATGGGATCCTGGGTTGAAAGTTATTTTGTTTTAGGAGATTAAAAGTCGATGACCATCCTCTTCTAGCTTGAAAGTTTTCAGCAGAGAGATCTGCAGTTATTTTAATATTCTTCCCCTTGTAGGTAATGGTTTTCTTTCGTCTTGCAGCTTTCAGAAATTTCTCCTTCATATTAACTTTAGTGAAATTGATTATGATGTGTCTGGGGGATGTCTTATTCGGGTTGAGTCTTGCTGGAGTTCTGAAACTGTCTGCTACCTGAATTTCAGAATCTCTTGACATGTCTGGAAAGTTCTCCTTCATAATCTCATGGAGAAGAGACTCTGTGCCTTGTGAAGCCACTTCGTCGCTTTCGGGTATTCCTATAAGACGAATATTGGTTTTCTTCGAATTATCCCAGAGGTCTCTGAGAGAGTGATCTGTTTTTGCCCTCCATTTCTCATCCTCTTTGAGAGTTTGGGAGCGTTCGAAAGCTTTGTCTTCAGTGTCAGAAATCCTTTCTTCTGCTTGCTCCATTCTGTTACTGAGGGATTCTGCTGTGTTTCTCAGATCTTTGAGGGATGCAACTTCTTGTCTCAATGTCTCAAAATCTTTGGTCATTTGGTCTTTGAATTTGTTGAATTCTTCAGATATCTTTTGGGTTACTGCTTGGAGTTCTAATTCAATCTTATTTGCTATTCAGATTCTGAATTCGATTTCTGACATCTCAGCTATTTGTTTGTGCATGGGATCTTGTGCTATGTCTGCCCCATTGATCCTTGGGAGCGTTGATGTATTTTGATTATTCATATTGCTATAGTTTTTCTGTTGATTTCACCTCATGACTGTTTTTCACCATTGCCTCTGACTGTCCTCAGAGTTGGGGAGGTGTCTCTCTAAGATTAGATCCCAGCGGGATCACTCTATTGTTGCTTGATCTTTGTATGGAGTGACCCTGTATAGTTCCTCTGGGGCTGCCCCAGCTAGGGAGTTCTGGTTGTGGAAGTAGCTCTGGCATGTGACACACCCGGATCCAGCAACAGGGCAGGAGGTGGTGTGCTCGGTTCTTGGAGTGCCTGGCCCCCAGTGACTTTGGCACAGAAAGCCCAAGGCTCCAGCAGTCTGTGGCCAGGAGAAGGGCTCTGCGTAGAGGCAGGGAGGGCTCCAGGGGGCATGCAGCTACCAGTATCCCTTGCCAGACGAACAGGCCAGTGTGGAGGCTGGAGGACACAGGAGGGAGGACGCAGGGTTGCACGGCTCCCGCAGTTCCTGGTCAGGGCATTCGTAAGCCCGGTTGGTGCGGGTTCGTGGCACAGATCTTTTGGAGGTCCAGGCAGCACCAAGCCCAGGAATTTCTGGTTGCTATTAGGTGTAACACCACGGCACTCTACCCAGGGCAACAGTCCGAGCCTCCAGTGTGCCAAAACCGTCTCACTCTGCCCCTAAGGGTTAAGGCTGTATGGCAGCTCATTCCCCGCCTTTAGGCTGCTCAGTTGCTAGGCTACTAGGTCCCGCCCACTCCTTGCTCTGGGACCCAGAGGGCATAGCTTGCTGGGGCAGTTCTCTCACACAATTGCTCCCTGCAGCCCAGCTCAGTGGCTCTGTCTGGGGCCCCAGACAATGCCCAAAGTTCTCCGCACTCCTGCTGAAGGTCTCCTCAAGGCAGTTCAACTGAATGCCAAGTCCAAAAGCACCGAAACAGTTCACAGGTAAGGCTTTTCCGGTTTGCAGTCTCACTGCTGCTTGTACGCACGGTTGCCAGCATGATTAGGTCGATTAAACACTCGCAACCACTTGCCAGTTTCCCACTGCTTTTTTCCTGCTCTTGGGGTCCAGAAGTCCCTTGCTGACTCCCTGTGTCCTCAAAGGGATGATTATAGGCAGATATCACCAGTCAGAGATGTGGAGTCTTATCTCCCCAGACTCACCGTGCCCAGTTGCAGGGAAGCTGTTATTCGGTCGCCATCTTTAATCCCGCTCCTCGAATTTCTAATTGCAAATTTTCCTTTATCCTATTAATCTTGTTGCGATCCAAATTCTGAATTCGATTTCTGACATCTCAGCTATCTGTTCATGAATGAGATCTTCAGTTACATCTGCCGTATCTTTTTGGGGGGAGGGTTGATCTACTCTGGTTATTCATGTTACCAGAGTTTTTCTGCTGATTCCGGCCCATGATTATTTTACACCGTTTGACTTTTCCCCTGGTGCTTTGCCAAGGACCTGTGCAGTGCTACGGCCTGAGACAATGGGGATCTGATTCGTGTGGTGGGGCTAAGTGGTTGTGTCTTGTTTTCAGCTGGTCTCTGTCTGACCCTAGTTAAACAGTTACTCTGGGTTGAAGTCTCAGCTGTGGAGAAATACCAGCAGTTAAGTCACCCTGCCTCACTCAGGCAACAATTGGAAAAGGAAAATCAAACCTTCCTACAACCACACACCCAGGGCACCACTTGGATAGTCCTCAGGCAATTGGCTCAGTTCAAAAGGTACAAATCAGTTGTTTCTGTCAACACCTGTCTCAGGTGGAAGAGTTTAAAAGGTCTCTGACAACTAAATCGCAGGGCTCTGCTGACAACTCAAATATGACTTGCTCTGGTACTCTGTGAGGTCAGGAAGACCCACCCAGCAAATAGATTAGTCTGGGAAGATTGATTCACCTCTGTCAGACCCCACCTTGCACCTCTGTCATACCCAGTTACTTATAACACCGCAGGGCTGTAACCCAGTTGCCTCCAATGAGCAGATACTCCAGGGGGTTGCACCTGCCTGAATCACAAGGAAATCTGTCTCTCCTCAGCCATGCTGGTACTCTCTGCCTCTATCTGGCAGGGGGAGGTGAGGCCTGTCAACCTCCGGGGCTTGATGGAGGCTGGGGGATGTTCAGTCAGTTCCAGCCCTGCCCCTGATTGATGTTACTGAACGAACAGAACAACTTTGCAGAATTTGTTTCTGTCCCTGCTAAATTCCCCTGCAGAAGAGAAGCTGTTTTGAGTTCACAGAACCTGTGCCTCAGGCTCTGTTTTTGCTGCTGCAGGTTTGTATTGGAGGCTTGGTTAGCTGTCAGTTCTAGCCTCCTGCCCCCTTTTGTCTAGGCTGATGATCCCTGTGGGCCGGGTGCGTCTTAGGCTCAGTAAAGCGGTCCTCTTGGTTAACCCCACCCTGGGCGTCTGCGGCACTGTGCGTGTGTTTCTAGTCCCCGTACTCCACCTAGACCAATACTGCCTGAGGCAAACCCTTTACTCTCGGGGCCTAGGTTTCAGTCCCAGATCTTCCGCCGGTGGTTGCCACCTCAGAAGATGCCTAGCCTCCTCTGTTTGGCCAGAGTGACAGGGGTTGCGACTCCAGAATATCCAGGGGTGAGCCCTATTGTTGCCAAAAATGGCTGTTGCTCTGTGCCTTGGGGCACCACCGCTCTGGCGTGGTTCCCTCTCAGCTGACGGTCCTCTCCTCACTCCCGTGCCGCAGAATCAGCACTGACCAAGTGCAGTCCAGACCCCGTCCACGCCCCTCGAGAAATCACCCAAGAATCCGGACTCCTGGGGGATAGGCCTACAGACCTCAGAGTGAGAGTGGAGGGGAGTGCTGGGAGCTCAGAATTGCAGGTAGAGAATATGTACAGCTTTACACAGTTTTATGCCTGGCAGGATAACGCCATGGCACCCTAGTGGGAGTAGGTCTGGTTTTTAGAGGGTCTCTCCTGTGGAGTATAATGGGAGGACTTTTGAACTCTGCTTGTTTGTTTATGGGGTACTCTGAGCCGTTCTCATGGGGGAGGGGACTCCCTTTCGCTTGGTGATGGATTTTGTACCTTTTGTTTGTATCCTTAGGGTCGCAGCTTGCCTCAGCAGGATGATGTGCGTTCTCCAACCTTCTCTCTTGGTGTAGCTCTAATCCGCCAGATTACTTGCTAAATTTCTGTCCTTTAACTCTCCTTCCGGACAGGAGCCTCTGTGGAAAGCTGGCTTCAGTCAGCTTTTTTTTGTTATAGTTGTCATTGTTTGGCAGGCCTGGGCTGGATTTGAGCAGCCAGCTCCAGTGTATGTGGCTGGTGTCCTAGCTGCTGAGCTACTGGCACCAAGCCCCTATTATGTCTTAGTAAGAATTTTTACTGTGCTTTGACAGCGAATCAAAAAACATTTTTTGTTTGTTTTCAGTTTTTTTGAGACAGAGTCTTAACTCTGTTGCTCAGACTAAAGTGCAATGGTGTAGTCATAGCTCACTGTAATCTCGAACTCCTGGACTCAAGTAAACCTCATGTCTCAGCGTCTTGAGTCATGCCCCACCAAGCTGCTTTATATTTTTGGTGTTTGTAGAGAAAGTATCTTGCTATGTTGCCCAGGCTGGTCTTGAGCTCCTGGCATCAAATTATTCTCATGCCTCTTGAAGTGCTGAAATTACTGGTGTAGAGCCTCCATCTTTATGCCCAGCCCCAAATTTATTTTCTAATCTTTTCCTTAGAAGTCTTTTTTTCGGGCGGCGCCTGTGGCTCAAGTCAGTAGGGCGCCAGCCCCATATGCCGAGGGTGGTGGGTTCAAACCCAGCCCCGGCCAAACTGCAACAAAAAAATAGCCGGGCGTTGTGGCGGGCGCCTGTAGTCCCAGCTGCTCGGGAGGCTGAGGCAAGAGAATCACGTAAGCCCAAGAGTTAGAGGTTGCTGTGAGCCATGTGACGCCATGGCACTCTACCCAAGGGCGGTACAGTGAGACTCTGTCTCTACCGAAAAAAAAAAAAAACAGAAGTCTTTTTTTCTTGTTGTTATATATGGATTAGGTCCAGACAAGCAAAGCATGGCCCAGAGGCCAAATCTAGATGGCCATGTGTTTTTGTAAGTAACATTTTAGTGAAACACAAATCTATTTCTCTTTTCTCTTGTTTCTGGCTGCTGTTATGCTAAAGTAGCAGAGTAGAATAGTTGTAGCAGAGACTGTATTGCCAACAAAACCTTAAAATATTTACCATCTTGCCTTTTATAGAGAAAGTTCACTGACCACTGGATTAAATGATTTTTGGTTTGTATTTATTTTTAGTTGAAAATCCACTTTATTCTGAATTTCGGGGTTTAAAATGGAAATTTATTTTTAAAGGTAATGAAAGGGCACATTTTAATAAGTAATTTTATCAAAGAATAAATTTGAAGTTATCTATATTAGTCTTTTAAAACAATTTAGGAGATATGTGGCAAGTAAAGCTCTTCCCTTCTCTTATAAATAACTTGTTTGGTTCTTTTCTGTAGGTCAGACCTTCTGAATCATTAATGAATCACCATTGCCCATGTCTGTGTATTAAAGAGTTATGGGTCCTACTCATTCATCTTCTAAACCACAGAAGTAAATGGTCTTTCTCGGAAGTAAGTTGGAAAATCAACGTGTTACTTATTTTTACTAACTTTTATGTTTAATATATCTAATGGTTTAGGCCAAAAGAAAACCTTAATAATTTTCATCATTGTAATAAGGCAGTAACAACACCAAACAGAACAATAACTGAATACCGAGTACCTACTTTATTTTTTAATCCTGTTGATTGATTGATTGATTGAGACATGGTCTTGCTCTTTTTGCTTGAGCTAAAGGGCCCAGGTGCAATGGTAGCTCATTGCAATCTCAATTTCCTGGGCTCAAGCGATCCTCCTGTCTCAGCCTCCTGAGTAGCTGAACTGTAGACATGTGCCAACTTGCCTGGCTGATGTTTTTTATTTCTTATAGAGATGAGGTCTAGTTATGTGTCCTAGGCTGATCTTGTTGCTGGGCTGAAGATATCTTCCCTCCTTGGCCTCCCAAAAAGCTAAGATTATAGGCAGGAGCCACTGCACCCAACCAACCCTATTTATCTTTTTAATTTATTTTTATTTTTTGAGATAGCCTCACTCTTGCCCCGACTACCGTGCTATGGCATCAGCCTAGCTCACAGCAACCTCAAACTCCTGGGTTCAGGTGATCTTCCTGCCTCAGCTTCTCATAGAGCCAGGATTAAAGGTGCCTGCCATGATGCCTGGCTGATTTTTTTGGTTTTAGTAGAAATGGTATCATGTTTTTCCGCAGGCTGCTCTTGAACTACTGAGCTCAAGGCTCAGCCTCCCAGAGTGCTTGGATTATAGGCATGAGCCACTGTACCCAGCCAACCCTATTTATTTTTAACCCAAAGTTAGTAATATGAAAAATCCAGAAGTGTAAGATTTGATTTTATTTTCTTAAGTTTTGTTGCATTTGTTTTTTGTTTTGATCTTAATAGGAATCTTTTCGGCCAGATATTTAATATCTTCTAGTAATTCAGAAAACATTTTATTCAGGAAATACGGCAGAACTAGAAGATTTGGGGATAAATAAAACATGTTTCTATTACTCAAGGAGAGAGGAAGAGAAACAGAAAGGGGGAGATAGGAAATTTTCGCCTTATTCTGAGTTGAGTCTTCAGAGCAGAGCTTTATTTTTTTTCTAATGTAGGTTATTTAAAAAGAGAAATTCATTGGCAGATGAGAGTGTGGACAATTCTACATCCTAAAACTGGTATATGAAAAGGTACTTTTGATTTTTCTTTATTTTTTGATTTTTAATTTCTCACCTTTTTATAAGTAGGGATTTGGGTGCTACAATGTAGTTTTAATAACAACTCTATTTTTAGAGGTTTGAAAGCACTATATTTATGTTGAGTTCTTATTTTAGCAGCAAATAAATGTTTTGTTTATTATCAAGTAAAAATTTTTTTTTCTCTTGGCATTTTGATTTGTTAGAAGGTTTCAGTTTTCTTTGAGGAGATTTAAATGTTAAAAAGTCTAAGTGATTTTTTTTCCTTTTGATTATTTGCTAGTTTTATACATTTTGTTGACATGACAAACATTAATTTTTTTTTTTTTTTTTTTTTTAGAGACAGAGTTTTACTTTATGGCCCTCAGTAGAGTGCTGTGCTGTGGCCTCACACAGCTCACAGCAACCTCGAACTCCTGGGCTTAAGCGATTCTCTTGCCTCAGCCTCCCGAGTAGCTGGGACTACAGGCGCCCGCCACAACGCCCAGCTATTTTTTTTTTTTTTTTTTGGTTGCAGTTTGGCTGGGGCCGGGCTTGAACCTGCCACCCTCGGTATATGGGGCTGGCGCCTTACGGACTGAGCCACAGGCGCCGCCCCCGACAAACATTAATTTTTTCATTTTCTACAAACTATTACTTGATTATAAAAATTTTGTATTTCTTTAGAATTGATCTTGTATTGCAAAGCTCAGTCTTAAAGTATAAACCACATGTAGGTAATATAGACACAATCATCCTATTGCCTCGTCTTTTTTTTTGTTTAGATTTTTAAGCAGAAAAATGGGTACAATTTAAGATACTAAATTGTATAAATTTAATTTTATACAATTAAATTTTAAGAGTAATATATACTGTTTAACCTAAATGATGTACACGCTTTTCATTTTATGTGGTAACTGCACTTATTTTTCTTAAAATAAAGACAGTCTGTGGTTATTTCATTTTTTTAATACAGCTAAAGTAAGTTATATTATTCATAAATTTTGAGGACTATTTTATTTTGACAGACAAATTAGGAGTTTCCATTTCTGATAGTAAGATAGTTTGAACTTTTTGCTAAAAATAATCTAATTATTCTGCCTACTATATAATAAGCATTTAAATGTGTCAGTAAGCTCGTAGAAAATAAGGAGTACTGAGACCAAATAGTAAATACAGTTGAGAACTCAAAAGAGCTGAACAGTGAAGCCATCTCATAACCTTATAGGCAGTTGCTGAACTGTATAAACTTGAACTTTGTCTTTGAGGCATTATAGGGTACAAGACTAGAAGATAAAGTTCAGAATTGACTCAAGTTGGTAGCCTACTAATAAACCAAGTATTCATAAAACTGAACACCCAAAAAAGATAAACTAGAAACTCAACTAAATTTGTAAGGCAAATTGCTTATCTTTAAATGTGGTGCTTTGGAGAAGTTTAAAATAGCTCCTATGTATTTATTATGGCAGTCCAAGCCTTTGAGCAGGTTGACTCCAAGCCATTGACTTCTTGGTATCCAAGAATAACTTGTGGATCTTTCCATAATTCCTTCTCACAAAAATAGAGAAGAGCAAGAACAAATAAAACTAAAACCGACCCTGGAAGAACGTGGAGTTTTGACCCTCCCATGCTGTTAGAAATCCATGTATAAAGTTTTGACTCCCCCAACATTTAGCTACTAATAGCCTATTTTTCATTAGAAGCGTCACTGATAACATACATAACTAACACATATTTTGTATGTTTTATGTATTACACATTAGTCTTAAGCTAGACAATGAAATTTTAATAAAATAATAAGGGAAACATTTCCTACTAATTTATTAAGTAGAAGTGGTCATCATAAAGGTCTTTGTCCTTGTTTTCATGCTGAGTAGGCTGAGGAGGAGGAGGGGAGGGATCTATCTTCTCAGGTGGCAGAAATGGAAGGAAGTCCATGTTTAAGTGGACTCATGTAGTGCAAACCTGTGCTTTTCTAGGGTCAGCTCTACCCAAAGACATACTAATATTACAATTGCAAAGTAGGAATCTAGAGCTGTAAATTCTAAAAAGTTAAAATCACCAAAGCACCTATCACAAGCCTTTCTAATAAGCAATGGCACTCTGAAAATAGCTACTCAGAGGAGAGAACTAGCAGTGGTCTTAGAATTGGTCTAAAACTATTGCCAGAATGTGAAATTACTGAAAAAGCTTTCTTGTACACCAGAGAATCAACAATAGGAAAGGAACATAAAAGTGTATGTATGATAGATAAAGGCAGTCTTTGAGGACAGAGTTTCTGGAGAATAAAAAGACAAAAGAGAGTCGTAACCTTTGGTGACTAGATGGTGAAGAGGACAAGTCATGAGTGCGGAAAATTTAGTGTCTTGCATAACAAACCAACCCCAACAGCAAAATCAAAGGACCCACACCCACTCATCACAACCATCAAAAAAAGGAAATCCAATAAAGGAATGGGACTTTGGTACATTGTCAAAAGAGAGTGCCTATAAACTAAGAGTCTTTTCAACTAGTCTAAATATACTAAAGGAATGAAACTAAGTAATAAACCTTTATGAAGTTACTAGAAGAAAACTGAGAACAGAAGTGATATACTTTAGCTAATGATTTGCTGTCCCCCAGAAGCACCTATAAAGCAGAAGAAAATCGTAAGGTAACATTGCAGATTGAGTTAAAGATGCTTAGGCACCATGAGGGTATGTAAAAAAAACCTTTCAGATAAGAATCCTCAATGGATGCTGAAAGTAGTGGACAAGGTATGATGAAAAATGGAATATTTACATAATTTGTTAAGATCTCCAGCCAGTACTTATCAGTACAAAAGGTAGAATAGTAACTCATGGTGCAAAAAATCTCAAAGATGACCTTAACCTAGTAATAAAAGTTGGTTAGTAAGAGGGCCAATTAACATCATGTACCCCTGATATGCTGCATTGATTGAAAGAACAAAAATGTTTCTGTGGTTTTCCTGTAAAAAGTGTGCAATGCCAATGTAATCATGAAGAGGCATCAGTTGAGTCTAAGTTACTGGCCTGTATACTTCAAAAATATCAAGGTTATAAATGATAAAATCCCAGGAACTTTTACATATTAAAGGAAGCTAAAGGGACAGAGTAGCTAAATTCAAAAGTTAGGTCTTCAAAATGATAACTAAAATTGACCAGTCTTTGTTGAGATGATTACAAAACAGTAAATACTAGAAATTAAAAAAGGAATATGACTTCAGATTCTGCATATACCAGGGATGCCAAAAAATATATATGTAATAAATAGATTTATTACTTTTCAAAGTTGAATTATAGTAGCGATGTGTAGTATGACGTTCACTCAAAAGATGGCTTCTAGCAAATAAATGCTAGCATCACCATGAGACAGACAAGATAATCAAAGAAAATGGCAGAAGCACCGTTGTTGTTTGAGGAGTACAAGACCATTTTGAAGTGGTATTTGAAATTTGAGAACACTATGGAAGTACGACAGTGGATGTGTGAGTATGCAGCAGAGCCTCCAACATGCCCATCAACTGCGTGCGTTTGTAAGTGTGAGGTATGTGGTGCTGTGTGTGATGTGCACAGGGAAGATCCAGGAGGCCTCACTCAGCAGGTCCTGCTGCTTCGGCTGTGACGTTGGAACCATTTACACGCTCGCCACAGGAGTCTGCCAAACAGTGTGCATGTGAGACGGGAGTCAGCAGAACAAGCATAGGCCCATTCTTAAAACCTCAAAGTGGGAAGTTTTCATCCCAAAGTTATTATAAGTACTGAGACATGAGCGCTTACCTCAATGAGAATTTGCCAGGATAATACACAGGCCAAAGTGGTATGGTTGATTTTCCCTTACATTCTCCTGACTTAACACCCCTTGACTTCCACCTGCATGGGACCTTAAGGGATGTGATGTACCGTAGAAAACTGGCTACAATTGTGGTACTTCAGGAAGAAATTGAAGCAGCATGTGCTGTGATTCAAGTGGACACTTTGGTCAGCATTGCCCAAGCAGTAGTTCACTGTAATCAGAAGTGTCTAAATACCAATGGTAACTACTTTGAGCACCTCTTGTAATTGCAGAAGTCAGAAGTGACTTGTATTCATCTTTTGTTATTGGTATATATAAAATAGTTACCAATTTTAGATTGCATATGAATTTTATGGACACCTTGTGTTGAGTGTTACAATATTAATACAGTTTTTTCCTATTTTAAAATGTTTATACATATTTTTGGCACTCTCTGTATTACAAAAGTAAGAGATATTGGCAAAAACTTTATGCCTATTAACTTTCATTTACATGAAATACCTAGAAAAAAGCTTATTAAACTCATTAAATGTCAACAACAGTAGATTTGGTAAATGTTTGATCATATAGTCATATACTGAAACATTCCAATGAACTATAGATATAGTCATTAATACAGATGAGCCTGTCAGAAACATAATGTTGAGCAGAAAAAGCAAATTACGAAAGAATAGAAAAAGCCACATAAGTGTATTAAAAAAAAAAAATGTGAAACCACGCTATTTGTGATACAAACCTACATACCTGTGTGGCAAAACTTAAAAAAGCAAGGGAATGATTTCTCATAAAAGTCTGCAAAATATTACCCCAGATGGAAAAAGAAATGATTGTGAAGACATGTGGGGTCTTTTTAAAGTATATGAACACATTCTAATTCTTAACTTAGAAATTTTTACTATTCTTTACATTTTATATGTGTTACATATTCTCTTTTGTACACGTCATTAAAAAAAATGAGGTTTAAGTCAAAGGTTATCCAAACTGTCTTAATTTACCTGAATCATACTACCTCTGTTTCTATAGTCATTTTGGAACTGGTTGAGTAAACTACTTAAAACACTCTTTGAAAAATCCAGTGACCAGAGAAGACCCTCTGTGCCTGTCATCCAGTCCAGGGACCCATTAGGTTTTAGCTGGTGGATTGTTACTCATGTGGCATCATTTTACCAGTTTGATCACCATGGAGTACAAGATGAAATGGTAAGATTTTATTTGTTTAAACTTTCTTATATTGTCAATCAATACATATTGTTCAGACAAATTTGCAAGTGAGCAGGAGTAGCAAAAAATCAGATTCTCATCCTACAGAGATAATTTTTTTAATTTATGTATGTTTATGTAAATTTCTATAGGCATTTCTGTAAACATCTTGAAAAATCTATGTTTTTAATGTTTGCTTTGTTATAATCTTGGCTGTACTACTAAACAATTATAATATGACTTTTCTAGCCCTCTGTTTGCTCAGACAGAAATCATGAGATTGGATTGTTCCAAATGTTGCATCTAGTTCAAATCCGTAAGATTGGCAAAGAAATTTCTCCAGAAATGAATTAACTTATTTTTGTGAATAATTTAATAAAAGTATTTCTTCAGAGTAACACTTCTTTAGAGAAGTTTATGCAGAGATAATTCAATATGTTAAACAATTATGATTTTCCTTCCAATAGGAAGACAGAGATTTTTAACCAGTATATTACTTTCTAGTTAGAAACATTTTTTACAGTGTTACTTAAAAAGGTCTGAGTAAAACCTGCTGGTATGTTTATTTGAAGCTCTATTTGCATGTAATTTGTTCCATATTCAGAAATGAATAAATATTATGGTATTATATCAGCCCATCCGTTCCATCAAACAAGCATCTAGAATCATGAAGCCAATGTGTCAATATTTTCAAAATTGGTCTTTTTTATGGAATGGTTTACGTACCTATCTGATAGTCAGACCTACCTCTGAGTTTTTAAGGTCTTAACTCTGGCGATCCTGATTTAGTAATCTCTTTGGGGACTTGGAAATTCTTATTTTTAAAATGTTTCGTAGTTCTCATTCTCTGTGAGGAAAAAGAACGATTGCTTTGTGAAACATGTTCTTGGATGGGCCTGATAGATTTTCTTTTTGGAGTACTTGACAGACTCAGCTTAGAGAAATCATCTGTGGAACCTGAGGGCCAGTCAGTATAAACATAGCTTCATAGAAATGGAAAGGGTCTCAAGAAGTGCTCTGAATGATACCCTTACTAGTAAAAGATCTTTTAGGAGATCCCAAGATAAAGTGAAATGAGCTAGATATTGTTCTGAGAAGTTCATACATAGCTTAGTACCAATGTATTTAAGTATTCTACAATTTAAAGATTATTAATTTGTGTAGGAATTTCATTAATACTTGGTTGAGTGAGTGGCATATTTCAGTAGTACTTGATTTTGTCCCCCTGATACTCTCAGTGTTCTAGGTAATCTAACTCCATTAATTTAAAAAAATATACATATGTCATTAGTATTGACCATAATGTTAAATTGCACTAGTATGACTACTCATGATTGCATTGCTGAACTCACTCTTCTGTTTTATACAGAGAACTACAGAGGAGATGATCACTTTTATTAGCTCTGAATCATGGTAGTAAATGAATTGTTTGTGTTTAAAATAGCTTAACCTGTGTCTTTTAATATCAGGAACAATCATGTGATTTTTCTCAAGATACTTTTATTTTTTAAAAAATTATATTTTTAAATTATGTACAAGGTTTTAGGAGAGCCATGATATTTGAAAAAGGAACCTTTCGTATTATAAAAGAAAAGATGTGTAATATATATGTACATTTAAAATAAACCTTACCTTTATTTATGACTCATAAAGCGTTTAAAACATTTCTGGACTTCTTAAAGGCATTTGAAGAAAAACTCGAGCACTCTAGTTAGTTTTCATAATGAAGTATATATTGCATTTACAACATATTTAATAATCTCACAGTGACAATGATTATTAATGTCAGTGAAGTCTTATGAAGTAGGTAAGAGGATATTATGTATATCCAGGTAAGGAAATTGAGGGGCACAGTGACTAAATGTTACTATTTTATCCTTTAGATAAAGTTGCTATTAATGTTTTCCTGAGAATTGCGTCTTATGAATAGATCTTTGGTAAAGGAACTATGAGTTCCAGTTGTCAGGACACTCTCAGTTTATGTGTATTATGTACTTATCCTATCTGGTTAATTTATCCTTTTACTCTCAAAGATATCTCAGTATAGTTGAAAAATCAGATAGTCATGCCAATCTATAAACTTAAAGGCATATTGGCTCATTCTTTCAGAAGGATTATATAGGATGTTAATTTTGGTCTGGGATATATTTAGATCAGAATTTGGAAAATTGCCTAAATTCTTTTTTTATTCCTTATGATATATTAGCATAACTACGATAGAGAAAATGGCTACACAGTAAGCATGCTTTAATCCACTAAAAAGCAGTCTGGTATGAGAGATGGTGTAAGTAATAATGGCTACTCATGTCTTCACTAGAGAAATATCTTTAATCTGTGACAACATGGGAATGTTTCAGTTTTTAAATGTGAACTGCCTTGCCCTGAGGTTAATGTGAAATCTTTACTTTAAAAAGGTTTCAGATATGGTTAATTATTTTTTATTTTAAAAGTTTTTTATGCTGTAGTGGATTTAAATCACAAATCTATCCAGTTTCTTAGTATAGGCCTGTAAGAAAAATTTGATATCTCACTTCTTATGTTAGCTTTAGATTTCCATGCATTTCTGTTTAATACTTTTCTCTCAACCTAGATGAGAGTGTGTTATTCTCTCACAATGTCAGTCATCAATTTTAAAACCACATGCAATTTAAAGAGGAAAATTACTTTTGGGCATTACAGAGGTCAATTTTAGCAGTGCTTTGCCTGCCCAGAGCATAGTGCAATCAGACTAGCTGATGCTCATCTTTGAAAAGTCTGAAATAGTAACAAGAGAAAGTTGTGAAATGTAACCTTACCACGGGAGTTGCACCAGGCTACCTGCTCTGTTGGAAGTGGGGGGTGTAGGGGATCTATTTTATATTTCTGGTGGGCATACTGTGTATACTAAAGCTTAAATCTTAGTTTTAATGGTAGGATAAGAAATCTAAAACTGGGTGGCGCCTGTGGCTCAAGGAGTAGGGCGCTGGCCCCATATGCCGGAGGTGGTGGGTTCAAACCCAGCCCCGGCCAAAAACCGCAAAAAAAAAAAAAAGAAATGTAAAACCTAGCCCCAAATTGATGGCTATGTACCTCCTGTGTTATGGCAGAATTAACTTGGTATGCAGAAAAGAGGTTACATGGTATAATTTGGTATGTGGAGAAAAAAGCTGTAGCTGGTCAAAGTTAAATGGTCTTGTGGAAGAAAAATCTGTACCTCTGAAACATATTCTCTTACATTTGATTTGGGTATTATAGAATAGCCATTCTGTCCTTTGAATTACAGTTTTTGTTTAGATTATACCCACAATAGTGATCCATATAGATGAAATCACTTGGGTGAGAATTACACTATTTTCCTATAATTCTTGTGATTTAAATGCCATGATAGAACAGAACAATTTAAATATACTCATTAACATCTATTTGTAAAGCTAAAACTTACATTATTTCAATCCTGTCATATTCTTCCCTACTTACCATGAAAAGTGACATTTTCTTAATAAAGAATGATACAAAAATGAATTGCTGAAATATGAAGAAAGGCATGCTAAAGAAAAAAAATTAGTTACTGATCTATGGTATAGTAGGAGGGAGACTGGCTTTTGTGCCGGACCAATTTGGATATGAATCCATTCTCTGACTCGTACATTTATAATCCTTTGTGTTTTCTGTGAAATGGTAAACTTTTTTGTTTTTGAAGAAGTAATATGTAAGGAGCTTAACACAATGAACATACAGTATTGACAGAAAAAAATGATTTTTTTGGTTGGGGGTGGGGCTTGGGGCCAGCTACCAAGGGTGCAGTCCCTACTAAGACTGCCCTCACTTCTGACACCAATTGCAAGTTAGGGAGTTCCCAGAACTATCCTCAGATTTGATAAATTGTTAGGATACATAGCACTCATTGAAAGCTATTGTACTCATGGTTAGGGTAAAGGATATAGATCAAAATCAGCCAAGGGAAGAAGCACATGGTCCAGAGTCTAGACCAAGTACTGAATGTGGAGATTCTGTTTTTCTTTTCCCATGAAGTCATAATACGTTTGCCTCCTGGCATCATTGTGTGGCAGTATACAGAGAGTATTGCAAACCCCGGGTGCTCACCCAAGCCTCAGTGTTCGTAGGTTTTATTGGATCTCCATTATGTGGGCATGAACTGTTGATTATTCACATGGCTGGTCTCAGTCTCTAGGTCAGCTCACGCAAAGTCAGCAGTGTAAGTCATATTATTGGTCTTTTGAGCATGACAGGACCCTACCATGGACTACGTGGGTATGCCCAGCCTTTGCTCTTTAACTTTTAAATAATCGCTAGATTATTCAGGATGACTGTATCTTCCCAGCAAATGAAGATGCTCCTATCAGGCATCACAATTCAGGGGCCTAGAGATTACCTCCCAAGAAATGAAGGGGAAAGGACAGATCTTCTCTTGGGGGAAGGCCACACTCTTTAGCCTGTATTCTCTCTTGATAGATGTGTTTTGCATTGACTTTACTTTCATAAAAGTAATTTAATTTTATTATCTCACTGTGTTTCTGAGAGTTGGGCATTCAGGTCAGCTTTGCTGTATGGTCTGACTCAGGGTCTAATGAGATTGCAGTCAAGCTGTCAACCAGGCTTTCAGTCTCTAAAGACGTAAACTGAGGCTGGAGGGCTTGCTTTCGATCTTACTTGTCTTGCCAGAATGATGTAGTTACTCATCATGTGGGCTGTTCTGAATGTGGCTTTTCCTAGAACAAGTCAACAGGAGAGAGTGTTGTCAAGATGCAAAGCTTCCATGTCTTGTAACTGAATCTTGGAAATGGCATAATGTCTTTCCTTGGCATTGGTAGTCTGCTAGTGACAGACCAACCCTGGTACATAGCGGGAAGGGATTACATAAAGCATAAATATCAGAAGACAAGTGTCATTGGGGGCCATCTTAGAGACTTGCCACCATTACATAAACACTGTCTAGCCACTTCAAATCATGAAAATATTGAATATGCTTTAACTCTTAATTGGCCTTCTGAGTTCATCCTTATGATCATATTCTTTTTACTAGGGATAATAAGGTATGATGAGTCTCTGCCTTTATTTTTTAACGTCTCTGTTTGGCTTTTTGAGGTTTTATGATTACTTTTTACACATTTTCCCCCTATATTAAATATTAGTCATTACTTGCTTCCTCTTGGAGGTTCTTTGTTTCTGCTTTTGGCCGGTGTCCACATACCTAACTGTTTAAGAACTGAGTATTAAGTGACCTGAGTATTTCGTGAGAACATATTGCAGGCTTTCCTCTTGGAAAAATAGAATTGTTTTCAGTGCCTAGCCTTTGGGAAAGTTCTTCTAAGCTGTCTTCCTTACCATGGACAGTTTTCTAGAGTTGAGATCGCCAGATAGTTGAACATTGGCTACTTACTTTGTTTGCTAGAACTAGATGGTCTCAAGGCTGTTATGTATAAAATGAAGGAAGAAATCTTTAGTGATTAAAGTAGAGAATAGGGAAAAATACTCGGCATAAAAAAAATTCCCAAAATATATGTAGATATATGTATAAAGTTTTCTTATATTAAGTTATATCTGATAGCAGAAATTAACTATTAAAATTGGCTCAGCACCTCTAGCTCAAGCAGCTAAGGTGCCAGCCACATACATCCGAGCTGGCGGGTTCAAATCCAGCCTGGGCCTGCCAAACAACAATGACAGCTACAACCAAAAATGGCCGGGCGATGTGGTGCGTGCCTGTAGTCCCAGCTACTTGGGAGGTTGAGGCAAGAGAATCGCTTGAGCCCAGGAATTGGAAGTTGCTACCCAGTGCAACAGCTTGAAGCTCTGTCTCAAAAAAAAATTTTTTTTTTATTAAAATAGTTGTAATCTTATAGAAGCATCAATGTTTAATAAAATAACTCCTGATAACTTTATATTAAATTGAAATAGTTATAAACTTTTTTTTTTTTTTTGGACATTCTTTGAAAGTCTCACTCTGTAGTCCTGACATCATCGTAGCTCACAGCAACCTCAAACCCTTAGGCTTAAGTGATCCTCCTGCCCCAGCTTCCTGAGTAACTGGGACTGCAGGTGCCTGCCACATTGCTTGGCTAGTTGGCTTGTTTTCCTATTTTCAGTAGAGATGGAGTCTCACTCTTGTTCTGACTGGTTTCAAATTCCTGAACTCAAGTATCACCTCAGCCTCCCACAGTGCTAAGATAAAAGGCGTGAGCCACTACACCCAGCCTAGTTGTAAATTTTTTTATTAAGTCCAACTCTTTGTCAAAGTAATATTAGAAATTCAATAATACTAGAAATTTAGTAATATTAGAATTTTAATGATGCTTTATGATAGAGAAAATATACTTCATACTTAATTTGCTATATCATATTTTAAATACAGTCATAATCAAGAAGAATAATTTTGATGCAGTATATGTTTTTTCCTTGTTAGAGACAAATGGAATCAAATTGGAAGTTTATAGAAGAGCTGCTGAAAAAGTCCATCAGTATTCAGGTACATAATTACAGTGAGACAATTTGTGGAGTTCGCTTAATTTTTATGTTAAATATTTTACTTATAAAACCAAGCAAATTGTTAAAATGATTTAAGTAACAAAAACTTGAGATGGAATCATTCTTTGAAAGGTCAACTCACAGTCGTTCCTTTTAGTGACTATCTATTCAAGATTTTTAACACTGAGTTGTCAGTTAAAGGACAAAGATAATTATCCTGGTTGGTGACTTTGACAAAATGTATTCAATATAAGCAGTCGATGCTTCAGAACTATAAGGCATTTCACAACTGTATGATATCAAACTAGGAGACACGATGAGGGAGATAGTGGCATTGGAAATTCAGCTATATCCTCATCACAGCAGGAAGGTGACTTGCCTTGCTGAGCAATTTGTCTTACAGGCTTGAATCATATTCTAACTGATAAGGTCCTAGTTTCTGAGCACTCATTTCATACCTTATCATTTTTCTTTCTACAGAGCTGTTAATGTAGTGCTTCATGGCCCAGAGGTCACACTTGACCTCCTTTAAAAACAGTTTTAAATATACTGTTCATCACATCTTTAAAGATGTTATATTATAGACCATAAAGTTTTGTAATAAATTATCGTTTATATGAGAGCCTACAGAAAATTATAGCAAAGATTATTTTTTAATTTGGGAGATAAATACTTTTGTGTTAAAAAATAAAGATTGTTAACAACTTTAGGAATAAAGAAGAAATATTGTAGTATAAAATTGCTTTATATGTGTATATATTTAGTAGATATATCTTTTATATATCATTAGATATATCAATGAAAATCATTTTAATTGTTTGAAATTGTCTTTTACCTATTATTTACATTGACTCTAAATTTTTTTTAGGTGAAACAAAAGTACATTTAGTTATAATATGAATCTTCTAATTATGAACTAAGAATTCTAGTTTAGAATGCCAAAGAATTCTGTAAGTTGTATCAGAAGCCAAAGATCTATGATCCTTTTAGAATCTTTCTTCCAACCACTGTAAATGTTTGATTTATTTATATTTCATTTTTGTTTGGTATTATTCCTTCACTCTTTTTGAGAATAAATTGATTTCACAACTCAAAAAGTTCCCTATATGTATTTATATCAAGAATGTTGGAATCACTAAAAAGTGATTGTGAAATAGTAAGACATACTTTACAGAGCTTATTGTCATTTACATCAGTTATTAATCCAGTCCTAAGGCCTTAGTACACTTGGTTAAGACCAAATACAAAGAATTTCAGTAAAGTCTAGATAATGTTTTTTTTTTTGCCATCAACAGTCCTGCATCTGGATGGAGCTTTGATTTTCAGATTAAGTTGTAACTACTTGTGTCCTTTTAATTTCTTCTGGACCTCTGTTTCTGTGTATTTAATAATTTTTAAACTTCCTTTTATTTCTGTTAGGGTATGAATCTATGGTTTCAAGTTAGAGTATTTCTTAGAAGCATTTGCATGGACAAATAAGTATGTGTAAATGTATGTATCTCCATCTTAGGAGAGCTAATTTTTCATCCTCTCTATTCTATAGAAAAGTTTGCTTTTTCCTAAGAGATTGAAGATCTCTAAACACTTTTAGTTTGTTGCAAATTACTTCTTTTCCTTTGGATTTTGGTTTCATGTAATTTGATTTTAAATGAATGAAACTCCTATGTTCTTGACAAAATACTTTTTTTTTGAGACAGAGTCTCAAGCTATTGCCCTGGGTAGAGTGCTATAGCGTCAACAGCTCACAGCAACCTTAAATTCTTGGGCTTACGTGATTCTCTTGCCTTGGCCTCCCAAATAGCTGGGACTACAAGCGCCCGCCACAATGCCCAGCTGTTTTTTTTTTATTGGTTATAGTTGTCATAATTGGTTGGCAGGCTCGGGCTGGATTCGAACCCGCCAGCTCTGGTGTATGTGGCTGGTGGCCTAGCTGCTTGAGCTATAGGCACCGAGCCCAATCCTCTGGTTTTTAAAAGAGCAACTCTGATAGTCCTGTAAA
Source organism: Nycticebus coucang (assembly GCF_027406575.1). NCBI lineage: Eukaryota > Metazoa > Chordata > Mammalia > Primates > Lorisidae > Nycticebus > Nycticebus coucang. The sequence goes on along the minus strand of NC_069784.1, from coordinate 73,148,607 downwards.
AGAATTTGACCAAGTACTTAAAGATGACCAAGTCACTTGTGTACATCTTAATTATCATTGTTACCATTTCTTTCTGATTTGGGTTTCTTGGTTTCCAACAGAATTGTATATAAAACACCTACTGTGGTTTTTAAATAATTGAATTAAAAGTTAAATTGAGTTATGTAATTTCCATTATTTGGATGTGTTTACGGTCTCTAAAATGAATTTTTAGTAGTATTCCTTATGTTGATTTAGGCCTTCTGGTCTGAAGATTAGAATGGGTATATATGGTGATATACATAAATTAGTATTTTTAGACACAGGGTATATACAGTGCAATGGCAAGTGATAACATTTATGTTACCAGAGCCTACTTACTCCCTTATAACTCTTTTTAGGATGGTATACTAGAAGAACAATTACGAATGTATCTTCACTGTTGTTTGACACTTTGTGATTTTTGGGAGCCGAATGTTACAATTGTCACAATTTTATGGGAATATTATAGTAAGAACCTGGTGAGTAAATATGGATTTGTTTTGGGAACTGGAAAATTTGTACATATTTTAGGAATTGTGCTTTAATCATGAGTAGTTGTTAATTTTTCTTAGAAGGTTAAATTGTGTTCAGAGTAGATTAGTTTTATCTTTAACAAATATTATCTGTAGAGCTTTGGCATAAAGGCGACAGCCTTGGTATTCTTTTTCTCTTCAGAGTAAATATAAACAAAGTAGCCAAAATTGTAGCAGTAAGATATTTTGTATTCCTCATTTATAAATGTTTTCTAATAATTATCAATTGCATTGCGAAACATTGAACACTGTTGTCTCAACTGAGATACAGTCTCAGCACTTGAGGAGCTCATAAACTAGTGGATAGGTACACCTAATACTGTGGGTTAAAAGTTATAATATCCTGGAATACCAGAGAATGTTATATCTAACTCTTTGTATGGACTTGTGCAGTACCTCGTGAAGTCATAATTTTTTATCTTGGCCTTAAGAAAAAGTCGAATTTTTCATGTACAAAAGAAAAAGAGCATCTAGGTAGAAAGAACAGTGTGGATACATAAATGGAGGTATGAAAAGCATGGTCTACTTTCACCAGGTCCGTAGTTCTGAATAATATGCTTGGGAAGACTGGAGAGAAACAAGAGAAGGAAGATAGAGAAAGTGGTCTGGGGTTCGACTATGAAGGGTTAAAGATTACGTGCATTTTTGAGTTCTGATTTATTTAAGAGACAGAGAGCAGGCATGTGGCTTAGGCATGTGTTTGAGAAAGTTTTTTTCTGAAAGTGGTGTAAATCAGTTGAGTACAGATGAGTTCATGGTTCATTGTAGTTGTATGAGCGAATAATACTGTGGCTGAGAACTAACATAGGGACAGTGGCCTTAGAGAGGAGAGGATGAATGTGGAAGGTACAAATTTTTAAGGTGTATCATTAAAGGATTTAGGTACATCTGTATGGAGAGAAGGTTTGGGATGTTTGTGTTTCGGGTAAATAAATAGTGAACTCCTCAATCAAGATATGAAATGGAAATGGAAGATTTATAAGTAAATAGAATGTTCAAGTTTGTGTATAATGGAGCTTATTAAAAATAAGAATACCTTTTTCTGAGGTATAATGTTAAGGTAGTTGGAGATGGGAACAACTCGGTTTCTCAGAATATGTATAAGACGAATCTGGACTATTTTGTCATGCCAGAAAGCAGGAACAGTATCAAAGTAGCCTAGAATCATGTCAAAAGGACATAAGCTCCAACTTGAAAGAACTTCCCTTGCCAAAGCATGAGAAAATTGGAGAATAAGAAGGAAATATGTTTAAATACCTGAGTTCATGATAATTTATAGTTGTTCTAGAAATAAAAACCTCATTCTGAAAACTATAAATTAAGGGAAATACAAACTAAAGTAATCAAACTTCTGATGTGCTAATTGAGCAAACATGATAGAAATAGGAAGTTGCCATTTTGTACATTTACTTAAATAAGGCAGCCAGACAATGATCATCAATGTCTATTAAAACTGTTAAGTAAAAGGCTAGTGGGATTATAAAAATGGGTGGATCAGGCTGACAGCCTGACCAGTCTTACCATCACAGAAAGTCAGAACTTTGTTCACTAAGTGGTCGAAGATATACTAAGCAGTACAAATGAAAGATTCTTGCCAAAAAAATTTAGTATGAATCTGATCAAGCCTATCGTCACTACCACCAGTTTACAGAAAAGATAGGGGGTAAGTGAGTGACACTAGGGAGATACAGCAGCTAAATCCAGAACATGAAACATTTTACACAAAAATAACCTGATATAAAAAGTAAGTGGTATGACAAAAACACTAGGAAGCTTACAGGGTAAAAGGGCCATATCAAAAAAGGCAATGCAGTGTATGGGCCTTGTATCAGAATTTGAACAAACCAACTATTGTAAACATATTTGGGGGATGACCTAAAATTTGAGCACCTCTTAATGCTCTGGTGGTTTTATGGAATTTTCATTTTGAGGAATGAATCAAGATTATGTAAGTTCTGTGATTAAGGTGAATCAAACTTTTAATAAACTAATTGGGATTTTTAGATTTTTATTTTATTTGCTAAGAGACTAATACTTGTTTTCTATTTTATTTTGCTTTTAGAATAGTTCCTTCAGCATTTCTTGGCTTCCTTTGAAAGGGCTTTCTAATATCGTAAAGTCACCCTCATCAATGCTTGAAATGGTTAAGACTTGCTGTTTTGATAAACAGGACCACAACCTGTATAAATCTAGCAGTAGTTTTACCATTTTCCTTTGCATTTTGGCAAAAGTTGTTAAAAAAGCAATGAAGAACAATGGCCCTCATCCTTGGAAACAAGTGAAAGGAAGGTATGTGTAGGATCTTTCTTTGTGGTGAATGTTCACTAATAACTTTTGGAGAAGTGTTTCTGTTTGTATTTAAGTTTACTTGTGGTTAGTTTTTTGTAGATTACATATTTAAAATGTATTTCTTCATCAGACACCAAATCTGCTGGCACCTTCCTCTTACACTTCCCAGCCTCCAGAACTATGAGCAGTGAATTCTATTGTTTATAGAATTAAAAAATTTTAATTAAAAAATATATATGTATTCATTAATATAGGATAGGAAGATAAGGAGCTTTTTCATCCTTATTTGATAAAGTTCGATAAAGGAGCAGAATCTCATGTTTATTATTTGTAGAGAGTTTTAGTTTCTTGTTCATCTCATCAGTGCTGCAGATTGATACTCCATAGGTAAGTACAGAGATACTAGGGAACTGTAGAGAGGTGCTTTGGTTTTTCTTTCTTTATTTTCTTTTTCTTTTTTTTTTGGCCCAAATTTAATTGTAATGTTATGTAATCTCTTAGATACTCTTATTAAAAGTAACAGAACATTGTCAGGTAATATGGTCAAAGTATAAAACTTTGGTGTTCTTTACCCCCATTAGTTGACAAGTGCTGCTGTTTTGAAAGAGAATGGTTTAGTAGAACCAGACAACACTAATGTTCTTGTTTGGGGATCATGCCCAGTTTTCACTTCTGGTATAATAAACTTTTGGTTACATTAGTCTGTTGTTCTCTCTTTTTTCTTTTTGAGAGTTTTGCTTGTAATGGTTACATTTTTAAATTGTCTCCACTTGTTCTACTTCATGTGCCTATTGGCCCTTTTCTTAGCCCTCTGTACCATATACTACCATCGACTACTTGCTCAGTTTATTTATTGGCACCTCTCACAGAGCAGAATACCTGTTATTCTAGGTAGAAGCTTTTTCATAATCACTTAATAAAATTCCTATTTGATTCCCATGGTGAATACTTCTTGTAAGGTTACGGGGTTACAGTTTGGGTTCTTTATTTAGAAAATACTTTTTTTAAATGGCAGTTTCTTTATTCAATAATGATGTGACTCAAATAGCAGGTTTTTGTTTTTTTTTGTTCTGTTTGCCAGTTTAATTGAATCTGAAACAGTTTTATAAAAGATAGAATACTCAGAACTAAATTGTTAAAAGAAATCATTTTAATTCACTCAATAACAAGTATATTTATTTGGCAAATTCCATATATCAAGCGCCAAAGTGAGGATGGGAGAGATTACAAAGATAATTAAACAGATCTTTACTTTCAGAAGACAATCAGCTTTTACATAGTTCTTTATAAATTAACATTTAGCTTTTCATCAGCATTATTTCTGTCCTGAATAAACCTGTTGTAAAAATTTCAAAACTTAATAATTCATAGTAGTAATTCAAGATGAATTGTTTTCGATTCTAATCCCTTAATTGATAAAAGAAAATTACATTAACTGATATGTAAACTTTTATTAATTGCCATTGTATCAACTAGCTATTGTGTTGTTGTATCAAGTAGTATTGATGAGAAGATTTTTTTTCTTTTCTTTTCTTTTTTTTTTTTTTTTTTGAGATTAAAGTTTCACTTTGCTGCCCTCTGTAGAGTGTGAGGGTTTTGGCATCATAGTTCGTAGCAACCTCTAACGTGTGGGCACAAGTGATCCTCTGATCCTCTTTCCTCAGCCTCCCAGGTAGCTGGGACTACAGGCACCCTCCACATGGCCCAGCTATATTTTAGAGATGGGGTCTTGCTCTTACTCAGGCTGGTCTCAGACTCCTGAGCTCAGGCAATCCACCCTCCTCTGCCTCCCAAAGTGCTAGGATCACAGGTGTGAGCCACCGCACCTGGCCAATAAAGACGTTTTTTAATGGCTAGCCTTGGACATCTGAATACTAACAATTTTTCTTTGCAGATAAGTAAAAATAATTTTTCAAGCACACTAAATTGTCTTAGGTTGTTAGTAAAGCAAGAGCAAGTCTTTGGGGGGTAGTGGGAGAGGAGTTAAGAAAAATTGTTATAAAATTGTCCTGTTAAAATTTCTGTAAAAGCATATCAAATTATATTTAAAAGATAAAATATTCTTTCTTATAATAAAGAATAAAATAAGAGAGAACTTCAATAAAAGGAAAAGCAATGTACATATGAAAAGTATATTCCTTCTGTCCTTTGGGGCAAGACTGAATTCTTTGTTTTGCTGCATCCTCAAGAAATTTTAAAGAAAGGCTACCATGTGAATTTGTTTTCTTTTTTTTTTTTTGGCCGGGGCTGGGTTTGAACCCGCCACCTCCGGCATATGGGACCGGCGCCCTACTCCTTGAGCCACAGGCACCGCCCGTGAATTTGTTTTCTAAGTAGAAAAAGCACCAAGGCAGCATTAAGATGAAGAAGTAACTTAAAAAGTAAAGTAATGAGACTGTCCATCAGTATTGAATGAAATACTTTTGGTGAAGGATTTTTTTTTTTGTGAATCAGACAATTTTATTTATTTTTGAGACAGAGTCCTGCTCCACTGCTCAAGCCATATAGTACAGTGACTCCATCATAGCTCTCTGCAGCCTTAAACTCCTGGTCTCAAGTGATACTCCTGCCTCAGCCTCTCACAATGTTGGGGTTCCATGTGTGAGCCCAGTTGAGACAATTTTATTAAAGCAGTTTTTTATGTTTTACAGAATATATTCTAAATTCCATCAAAAAAGAATGGAAGAACTAACTGAAGTTGGTTTACAGAACTTTTTCAGCCTCTTTCTGCTATTAGCAGCTGTCGCAGAGGTGGAAGACGTAGCAAGTCATGTCTTAGACCTCCTGAGTTTCCTGAAGCCTGTCTTTATGACATCCCAGAGAGCCCTTGTTTGGAAAGGTCAGATGGCCTTCCTTTTGATGTATGCCCAGAAAAATCTGGACATTGGCGTTTTGGCTGAAAAATTTTCACATGCCTTCCGGGAGAAAGCAAAGGAATTCTTGGTGTCAAAAAATGATGAAGTGGTACAGAGACAGACTTGCTGGACACTTCTTTCCATCTACATTGATGGTGTCCAAGAAGTGTTTGAGACCAGCTATTGCTTATATCCTTCCCATGAAAAACTGCTTAATGATGGATTTAGTATGCTTCTGCCAGCTTGTCAAGAATCTCAACTTAGGACCGTACTGAACTTTCTACAAGCTATTATGGCCAGAATAAGGTATGTTTTCCAGTTATGTGCTGATTTATTGATTTTTTTTTTCATCTTGTCATGTATGTTGATTTTATATTAAATAAGTTTTTTGACATGCTTACGAAATCAGAAGGTAGAGGAGAGGATTAATTTCCTACTACATTGGCCTTAATAAGTACAAGGTGAGTACTCTTCATCTGAAATGCTTGGGACCAGAATTGTTTTAGATTTTGGTATTTCTGCATTTACAGAGAGTGCAAAAAAATGTGTATGCATTTTAAGAAAGGAAGAAACTATTAAAATTGTAATATCTAAGTTATGTTTGACTTCTATAATTATAAGAGGGGCTGAAAGATGACTTATATTCATCTTTTGTTATTGGTATATATTGAGTATTATAATTTTAATATAGTTAACTTCAAAAAGTTTCAGATTTTGGAGAAGTTTAGATCTGGGGTTTTCAGATTAGGGATGTTCGACCTGTAGTTTTCAAAAGTTTTTCAAACAGTAATTCATCAAAAGAAGGCTTAGGTGCAAATACAAGTGGCAAGATGAAACTCACAGCAACTCTGGTCCAATCTCAGAGCCACGCCTTACTTAATTCTTCTTTTCCTTTCTACCTCTCAGAACAGAGTGTTAATACCCAGAACTATGTTCTGGATATTAGAAGCAAAACTATGAACAAAAGTCTGAAGTGGATTTTACTGAAGAATATGCAATTTTTGTACCCATTAGGAGTTTTTGACTACACTGTACCATTAAAAAATAATTTGCTTCTTTAATTTTTCTTTTTCTTTTTTCTTTTTGAGATAGTCTTAGTATGTCGCCCTCGGTAGAGTGCTATGGCGTCACACCTCACAGCAACTTCAAACTCGGGCTTAAGCAATTCTCTTGCCTCAGCCTTCCAAGTAGCTGGGACTACAGGCACCTGCCACAATGCCCTGTGGTTGTTTAGCAGGCCTGGGCCAGCTCGAACTCACCAGTTTTGGTGTATGTGGCCCTACTTAACTGAGCTATGGGTGCCGAGCCTGCTTCTTTAAATTTTTGCTGCAAAGTTGTAGCATCAACTGCACCAATACTTCCAAATAAACCAGTTGGCTCTGAAATTCATTTAGAATCATTCTGTTAACACCAACCAACTATATATATTCACTTAAATTATGTTAGATATATGGATGTCTGAGTATCTATACAAACTTAATGGTGGATAAGGATGGTGCTTATGACATTGATTGCCTTTTAGGCCCTTTTCACATCACACTTTCACCTTTGAAGTACAAGTTTGAAGGTCATGTTTTCAAGAAGTTAGATATACCACTCACTGTAGCTGCACACTGTTGCTGGAAAGTTGTGTAAAAGTTGTATATAGAAAAATAATTTTGTTTGAAATCATGTCTAAGGTTACCAAAAACACTGTTGCCCTCCTAATGTTCTATTACAAACGAAGTATCTATTTTTCATAGGTAAGTTTGGCAAAATTTCCAAATTTTATAAATATATTCATTATCAAATTAATTTATTACTAGCTTACTTAATTTTCTTTATTCAGCTGTGTGTTTTTATGCTGATTTACCCACAGGCTTTCACTCCTTAGTAGATATTATGTAGTTCATTTCTTCATCTGTTTTCATTGGTTTAAATTGTAAAGGTTTAGCCCAAGTTCTTGATCAGATACTTATCCCTTTGTTCCCTAATGTAAGCTATATTAAAGTAAAAATCTTAAAGTGCTCAAAATTTTGGATGGGTGGATAGATGGATAAGTAAATTAATAACTAATTTCATAAGAGTCTTTTACTAATTTTGGATCTTCTACATGAACTATGTTTATTTGTTTTTAGTTTAGCAGAATTAATTGGCAGGTATTGTTCCAAAACATGAACTTTATTTTATTTGTTCAGTTTTTAAATAAATGGTAAGCAGTATTTTTCTGTCCTTCCTGAGAAAATTAGAAATTTCCACATTTCTAATACTAGTTTTGGTTTATTTGTATGTATATTTGTATGAATATATAAAATAAGAAGGAAGAGGAGTGAGCTGGTGAGGGAACTACCATCTCTTAAAAATTTAGTAGTGTAGGAATAAGAAAAGAAGAGAGGTGATGGGTTCTGAGAAGAGGCAGAATGGAAACAAAATGACAAACTCCATATATCTCTGCCGTGGTCACTGACAGCCTTAATTCCCTTGTAATTCCTTTTAACAATTGTACTGCTACTTATGTAGTTTTTTTTTTTTTTTAATAAATTCATATTGCTGTAAATGCTTTAGTTTTTTTAGTTAAAAGTTCCTGACAATCTTTTATGTTTTTGTTAAAATTATCTTTAAATTATGAATGTAATGTATTCTTATGATAGAAATAGTTTTAAAAAATGAGGTATAAGGTGACAAGTGAAATTTCTGTCCTTAGCCTTACTTCTTCATTCTCAAGTTCAGTAGTTCTCAATGGGGGATGAGACATTTTTGGTTGTCATAACTAGAGCATTGGCAGCGGCATATAGGGGGCAAAGGTCAGGGATACTGATAAATATTCTACAATGCCCAGGACAGCTTATACAAAAAAAAAATTTATGTGGCCCAACCTCAGCAGTGTGAAGTTCTGCTACTCTCTAATTCTACTCCATGCAAGTAAAATGGTTTCTTAGAGAATATTCCAGACATCCTCCTTCTATTTATATGTTTAAAACCCAAAATGGATGATCTTTGTTTTGCAATTTCCTTTTTTCACTTACTGTTTGTTTCCTAGTGCATGTTAGTATTTGAAGACCTACCTAATTCTTTTTCATGACTACTTAGCATAATATCTTTATACATGGTATCTCTGTGCACTTTTTGAAGTATGCCTGTAGATTAATTCCTAAGATAGATCAGTATATATACATTTTAAATGTGGATAGATATTATCTAATATTATACCAAAAAAAGCACTAGTTTATACTTTTCTCACTTTGTCACCCTTGGTAGAATGCTGTGGCCTCACAGCTCACAGCAACCTGCAACTCTTGGGCTTAAGCGATTATCTTGTCTCAGCCTCCCGAGTAGCTGGGATTACAGGCGCCCACCACAAGACCTGGCTACTTTTTGTTGCAATTCTCATTGCTGTTTTAGCTGGCTGGAGCTGGGTTCTAACCCGCCACCGTTACCCACTGAGCCATAGGCACCGCCCACCAATTTCATTTTTAGATGAATGTATGGAGTGCGTTTAGAAAAAATGCATTCTAAGATAAGAAATACAGAAATTTATTAGTAATGTCATTTAAAGGTTGGTAATAGGAGAATGATCTTCATATTGAAGGTTGGAGAGGCATTAAAAATAGAAATACAAAAAAAGCCAAAATAAAAAGGAAAAAAAATTTTTCTAGCTTGTTTTTGTCTTAAAGCTCCTAATGGGAATTTTTCTTGGTACATAATTCTTCAAAAGTAATACACATAGATAGAAACACAGGAATAATTCTTATGTTCTTAAAACATTTACAGTTTGCAAATACCGTCTTTCTTAACTCTGCCATCCCTGTTTATAGACCAAAAAATGGAAACATGGAGAGTTTTGTTACTTACCTAAAATAACACAGATATATTTCATATTTCAAAATTGGCACTCACATTCCACCCCATTATGTCACAACTGGCTTCTTACACCATCTTAATAATAGTCAGCAAGTACCTAAACTGAAATTAACTATGCCACTACACTTTTAAAGAATTTGAGGTAATTGATTAAAACTGCTAGCTATTTGCAAACCTGAAATTATTACCACTATTCCTATACTTCTGAGTGCTTTTATGTTTTGTTTTTACTGTTAAAAAAAAGTAGTTGCTTATTAGGGGACCTTTGATCACTTTGTTTTTATAATTTTCAAATTCCATATATTATTTTAATAAGTCAGCTGGAAAAAATGGATTGAAAGGTGTGGAGACAAGTGAATCATATTTTATTTAATGCAATTTGTCTTTGATTCATTAGCACCACCTTAACCATCTAAATTTCACTTACTGCAATAAAAACAGATTTTGCTCTCTCAATTTACTTTAGTACAAATCTTTTAGCATTAAAGCCAAAGTTATTTCAGGAGTGTTAGAAAGATACTGCTTACAAATAAGTTGTACGCTATAATGCATCTCTGTTAATCTGTGGGATCACTATTCAGCAGTACAGAGGCAGGAAATGAGGGGATAAAGAAGGCTGTCGATTATATAAAATGAAAGTAAATTTATTTTTTATTAGGAGTTTCTTTTAACTGGATCTGGGTTGAACTTGTACTTTGCTAGCTAGTGAGGGGATGTGGCAGTGTGCTGATGGACTTAAGGACTGTACTATAAAAAAAGGACACAGCTGTTTATGTGTTCACAACATTTGATTCCTTGCACAATGTATAGTTTGATTTTTGTCTTAGACTACTTAACTGTGTTTGAAAACGATTACTATAAAAAGTCAAATTATGTACAACTTCTGTTGCCAAAATTAGCAGTTTTAACGGATAGAAGTATAAGGTCAGCGGGCGAATAAGAATGATGTGGCAATGTGTAAATCTTTATTAATGCTGTGGTAATTTAGGCACTGCTCTTCTTTAAATTTCTGAAGCTTGTATGATAATTTGCACACAGTTCTTCGATGAGAGTGATAACAGTAGATAATAGAAGAAACTATGACTGGGATAGTTTTATTAAATCCCATCAATTTTTAGCACTTGAAGGCAGGTACTGTCAAGACAGACCAGCTTTTGGTTTGGGATCTTTTGGGGACAGGCCCCCGATATCACTAAGAATTGTTTATCTTAAAAAGAAGAAAGAAGTAAGGAAGATAAGGAAAGGAAACAAATAAGAAAAAGTCTTAGGTGTTTGATTATTAAGATGTATTTCTCATTTCTTAACCCAGAATCTGGAACTTCACTGAGGGTCTTTTAGGTATGCTGTATACAATTAATACTGTTAGAAAAGTCAAAAATATTTTAGAGATTTGGTAAAAATTAAAGGCTAGGCTATTTTTTTTTTTTCCTTTTACAAACAGAGCTAAATTCTTTGAATTTTGGTTCAGTAGGGAAGATGGATTACATAGATTGATGATATTTATTCCTGGCTGCATCCCTGACAAGAGAAAGAATGAAATACTTTACCTTAGCAATCTCTTCTGTTTTCAAATTCAGGTGGGAATAAGGTATCAGTCCTTGCATAAATGTGTGTGCTGAGGGGCTCTCTGTGTGTGTGTGTGTGTGTAAGTAACTGGGTAATAGTTTTATAACTATGACAGAGAAATTATGGGTAAGAAGGAACCAAGATCACTGATTAAAGAGAGAAGCGGCTCCCTCTAGGCTGTTAAGAAATAATAACTTCATATGCCACTTTCTGCTAACTGGAGTTGATGGCTCACCAGAGCATTCTTTATTGCTGATTAAGTAGCATTATGAAAATACTGACTTGGTTATGTTAACTAAATGCTCTGTGTTTAAAACTTCGAATGTCAAATAGTTTTAGCAGTCATCTTTAACATTTCACATTACCTTTCTGCAATCACATTTCTACCTCTCACTTGCTGTTATTTGAGGTTAATATGAAAATGGCAGTCTTTGATTTGTGGAGTTAGGTGTAGCCAAAAGCTTTTCTTTAATTATATCCATCCGTGCTACTATAGTTAAGGGTCTGTCAGCATTTCCATTATAAACCTCCATTTTCAGGGTTTTATAACACAGCTATGAAAATTAGCTCTGGGCAAAAACTTGACATACAAGGCCTCGTGAGATTCTCCCCCCCTCCCCATTCCCCTTTTTCATTTTTACTGAAGTAAGGGTGAGTGATTTCAAAATGCCTTTTGGCATCTGCAAATATCATTTGGCGTTTGAAAAGAAACAATAAATTTTCAGTCTTTGTACCTGTTTGTTCTACCACTTAAGGGAGGTTGTGGACTTATGAATTTAAGCCAAATGGATATTGATCAACTGACATCCTATTTTGTATTAAACAAGCGCCTAGTTTCAAAGATGTCTAAAGGCAATTGAGAACTTGCCGAAAATGCTAAGTGTTGAGACTAAGAAATAGTTCAAAAGTGATCCTTAGGTTTTTTTTCAGATGCTGTGTGCTAAAGTACAACTCCTTAAAAGATTAAGGTTCTTTTTCCTTGCTTCAAAATACATCTTGAATGTATTTTGTATTTTTAAATCCTTTTTTTCCTCCCCATGAGGCTCAAAGATCATCTATTTGTTATATATCTGTTTTGACATTTAGAGTGTTTGTATGTGTACGTGCACGTTCAGAGGAGAACTGTGTTTATTATTCCCCTCGAATATTTTCATGCTTATTAGTTTTATTGGTATGGTATCATTGTAAACCAAGATTTTTGGTTTTCCTTTCCTTCAGTGAGAAAACTGAGGATTGCCTAGATAGGAAAGGAAATAGCACACAAGGAGCTGTTCTCTTGAGGGTCTGTTGTGTGCTCAATAATTTACATGAAATTTCTGCAACAGTAGAAAGGATACTCTTGTCAGCCTGAAAGCTTTTTTCTTCCTTTTATTGTTGGGTTTTCTGTTAGTGTAAATGGGCTGCAGTTATAACAAACTTAAAATTGGTTAAGGTTTTTAAAGTAATCAATTACTTCTAGAGTTTGCTTCTTACATCTTTTTGTCCAAAATGTCTGCTATTTCCTCATATATAATTCAGTGCAAATGTGGGAGCAGTGTTCTAATAATTGGGGAGGAGCACGTGAGTAATATACCATGGAAAAATATATTACCAGTTTTTATTTGAAAAATCAAGTAGAGATACATTGTTTACTAAGAGTGATCCATTTGCTATTTTTGGTTGCTTCAGAGGAAGTATTGGTATTTCTAAGGGAATGTAGTATAAATCTTAGGATTTCAGGAATGTGTAAAAATGAAACGAAAAAGTTTCTTTTCATAATTATGTATCTTCTATACTCTTTGAGGCAGTATCTTGTTCTGTCACCTGGGCTAGAGTTCAGTGGCATTATCTTAGCTCACTACAGTCTCCAACTCCTGGACTGATGCAGTCCTCCTGCCTGACCCTCCCAAATAGCTGGGAATACAGGCACATGCCACTGCACCTAGCTACTTTTAAAAAAAGTTTGGTGTACATTGGGGGTTTCAGTATTGCTTAGGCCACTCTGGAACTCCTGGCCTCAAGTGATCTTCCACCTCGGCTTCCTAAAGTGCTAAGATTACAGGCGTGAGTCTCCATGGCTACCCTTACCTATCTTTGACTGAGTACACATATACTATAAATTAGTATTTTGACCTTATTTACTCTTTATCAGGTTGAATTTTGCATAGTGTATTTACATTAAGTCTTATAAAAATTCATGCAGTAATACACACTCACTGTATTACCTTGGCAGTGTTGGTTCACTTTTTTTATGTTTTGCAGAAATATAGATTATCTAATTTCTCATGTATAGGAATTAATATTTGGGTCATTTATTTAGTCTCCAACTTGATTTGCTACATATCTACATAGCAAATCTAGTTGCATAAATTCAAAGTGATTTGTTTAAAATATTATAAAGGAAAACTTAATGTGTTCAGATGTTGACTTCTTTGTTCATAAAGCGAGGATAATAGTACCTACCTAACTGGGATTATTTTGAGAATTATATGCAATAGTGAATACAAAATGGTTAGCACATTGCCTGGCATATTAGTAAGTGTTCAGTAAGTGTTAGATAGTAATGCTGTCATTATCATTGTCAGAGAACTTATGCTCTAATCATTTCTCTATAGTATGTTTTAAGCCAGACAGCTTCAATGGATTTGTGTGTCTATATATGTATGTGTTGACTTATCTTGGATTGTTTTTAACTCATTACCAAAATAGTGCTTCTAACATAGTGACTATTCAGTAAATATTTGAGTATATAATGAGACAGATTCTGTCAAAACAAAGTCAGAATGGTAAGAAACATTACCTCACTATAATGGACCTTGTGATTGTGTTACTAAGTGCTGCTGTAGAAAAAAAAATAATTTTTATAGTACAAATGTGATGTATATGTATACTTCCTTTCTCTTTATATCTAGTTGACTTGTGAGGTATGTCTTCTTTGGGGGAGCCTTCTTATCAACTTTTATTTATTTATTATTGTTTTTTGATACAGAGTCTCACTCAGTCACCCTGGGTAGAGTGCTGTGGCGTCATAGCTCACAGGAAATGCAAACTCCTGGGCTTGAGCGATCCTCTTGCCTCAGCCATCCTTGTAGCTGGGACTATAGACACCTGCCCCAACCCTCAGCTAGTTTTTTCTAATTTTTTTCTTTTTTTAGTTTTTTTCTATTTTTAGTAGCGATGCTGTCTAGTTCTTGCTCAGGCTGGTCTTGAACTCCTGAGCAGTCCACCTGCCTCGGGCTACCAGAGTGCTAGGATTACAAGCGCCTGGCTCTTTTTTTATTCTTAAGCTGCTCTTACCCATGTTTATAGAACATTAGTAATGCTTGCTTAATCTCCCTTCTTCCAGTGCCTTCTCTTCTCAGACCATCTTTTCTTTTCTCAACAGCTTTATTGATATTTAAGTCCCATATCATAGTTCATTCCTTGGTTTTTAGTATATTCATAGAGTTATACAACTATTGCCACAATTTTAGGACATTTGTTCACCTCAAAAAAGCCCCCAACACCATCAGCAGTCGCTTTGTATTTTCTCCTACCCAATACCACATTCTTAGTAATCACTAATTAGGAAAGTAGACTGACTTTCTATTTCTACAGATTTGCCTGTTCTGGACCTTCCATGTAAATGGAATCATACAGTGTCACCTTTTCAGACTGACTTCTTTCACTTAATACAGTATTTCCAAAGTTCTTCCATAGTTGTATCAGTGCTTTCTTTTTATTGCCAAATATTCCATTGTATAAATAATACCACATTTTATGAGAGCGTTTCATCAATTGATAGACATTTGGATTTTGTACAATCCTTTTTGGCTGTGATAAGCAATGTTACTATGAACATTAATGTACAAATCTTTGTGTACATTGGAACATATGTTTTTACTTTTCCTGGGTGTGTGGATAGAAGTGGATTTGCTGAATCATTCAGTAACCATTTAACTTTTTGAGGAAATGCCAAACTATTTCCAAGAGGCTGCAAAATGTCTTTTTGATTGTAGTGATCCTAGTCGGTGTGAGGTGGTACTCATTGTGGCTTTGATATTCATTTCTCTGGTGGCTAATGATGCTGGGCATCTTTTCATATTCTTATTTATTTGGAGAACTACTCAGATCCTTTGCCTATTTTTAAATTGGGTTATTTATCTTTTTATTAATGAGTTGTAGGAGTTCCATATATACATATATATATATACATACACACAAGTTCTGATTTGCAAACATTTTCTTCCATTTGGAGGTTGTCATTCCACTTTCTACATGTCTTATGCAGCATAAAAATGTCTTTATTTTGATGAAGTCTTCTTTATTTTTTCTTTTGTTACTCATACTTATCTAATATTTTCTTGCCACATTTATCTTCCTGGAAGATAATATCATTTAGTGTTTTAATACCTTTGGTGACATCCTTATGGACACAGAAAAAAAATGCACTTTTTTTTTATCATGATCATTAAAGCCACCTAGTCTGGCTTTACCTGCATCTGCTGTTTTTCTTATTATTCTCCTTTATTTTAGCTGGAACTACTAGTGCTTAAGAAATCCCAGTCTTTCTTATTTCTGTTTATATTTTCTTGTTAAACTGAGGGTTCAGGTCAGAGTATTACCAAAATAGTAGAGCTGGGTCTCAAGACTGAACAAGCTGATGTCATGTGAGAACCATGCTAAGAAAAGCATTAAATTGGGGGAAAGAAAGTAGCTGTAAAAACTAGAAGTCAGAAATGGTCACTGCTGGTTACAGTAGGTACAGAGGTTGGGTGGTAGAGTACAGGAAAAAAAAAAAGAACCTGTTTCAAGGGATTTGGAGGGGAATGGAAAGGCAGTGTCTGCAGTCAGTGTGCAAGTGACAGCTGGGTGTGGGGGCAGTGAGCACCCTGCGCTCCAGGCGGTAACCTCTGTGCACACAAGCAGTGTTCTTGCTTCTTCTTAAGGAACCCCTTGCAGTGCCCAGGACTTGTTCTTGTCAAAGCATGGTATAAAAAGCAGGGACTTCGGGGTCAGTAACCTGACTTCAGATCACCCTGCTGTACTTGCCAACACAACAATCTTCAGAAGTTACTTAACCTTTTCTAAGTTTCAACTGCATCTTTGTAAAATAATACCCACTCATAGGATCTCTGTAAACATCTGCTTAGATTTCTGCTGTTCAGTACGGTAGCTATTAGTGATATGTGACAAATTAATAGATATAAAGTAAAAAATGTGCCGCCTTCCATTATACCAGCTACATACCAAGTCCTCAGTAGCTGCACTCACTTAGTTGACATTGTAGTGGGTAACAGAATTATCTGCCAAGAGGCAGCCCTGACTTAAATGTTGCTCCTGTTTAGAACATGTACCATAATAAGCTCAGTGCCTTCAATACTTGTCTGTTTTCTTCTGTTACCTTTTCTTATTTTTTGTCTTTTTTAAAGACAGGTTCTTGCTCTGTCACTCAGGCCGGACTGCAGTGGCACAGTCATAATGCACTGCAGCCTCAAACTCCTGGGCTCAAACAATCATTTTATCACATCCTCTCAAGCTAAGAGTACAGTTGTGTACCACTGTGCTCAACTAGTATTTTTTTTTATGTTTTGTAGAGATGGAGTTTCACTGTATGACCCGGGTTGGTTTTTGAACTCTTGGCCTCAAGCAGTCCTCCCACTTCAGCCTCCCAAAGTGCTAGGATTACTGTGAACTGTAATGTTAGATGTGAACTATAATGCATGTCTGCTCTTTCATCACTTTTATGTGAACAATATTATCTTTTATTCCAAGCTTCTCTAAAATACTGCCTGTCCACATGGCTCCAGCCTTGGATAACATCTATTCCCTTTGAGTTTTTTTTACCCTTTCTCTCTGATGTTCTTTTTTGTTTTCTACTTTGTGTTGTAATTATTTTCTACAGAGGAGATACATTCATGCAAAAATTGTTTATTCGATAAATTCAACTAATATTTTGAGTGTCTCTTATGCTAGGCATTATAGGCCCTTGGGGGACATATCAATCAGATAAATAAAGCCTGTGTCTATTCACTTGTGCCTTTGTTGCATGAAAGGTAGACTAAGAAAGTGAAAAGAGAAAAGAAACGTAGGTATTTATCCTAGCCAGCACCTTCTTTTTACTATTTCATACTTTATTATTTCAGTTATCAATATTACTTATGATTTATATAGGTACTTGTCCCTAAATTTTATCTCCTTATCCAGTAGTTCTGCCAATATCCACAGGAAAGTGGACAACAGTATCTTGACAACAGTGCAGTCAAGATACAGATTTAGTGCATTCATAATCTGAATTTCATCATTTGTATTTATTCCCTCCTGAGCACTCAGGGGCAGAAGGGAGGGACCTCCAGAGGATGATAAGAGGTTCATTCTTCTCAATTAATCGAAAGATTTTTTGGTATCATTGAAAAGTAAAACTGAGAAGTTCAGTTTTGTGGGGACTCTTTTTGTTTTTTTTTGAGACAGAGTCACCCTTGGCGGAGTGCAGTGGCATCACAGCTCACAGCAACCTCAAATTCTTGGGCTTAAGAAATTCTCTTGCCTCAGCCTCCCAAGGAGCTGGGACTACAGGCGCCTGCCACAATGCCCGACTATTTTTTGGTTGTAGTTGTCATTGTTGTTTGGCAGGCCCGGGCTGGATTTGAACCCACCAGCTCTGGTGTATGTGGCTGGCGCCCTAGGCTCTGCGCTTTAGGCACTGAGCCATGGAGGACCATTTTTATTATTTTTTTCTAATTCAGTAGGTATCAATCATCAAGCCAATTTCTAACTGAAATATGGAAACAGGTAGAGCAAATGGGCATTTGGCCATTTACCTGGCTTTGGGGGATCTGAGAATCTTTGTTAAGGCTCCGTCTGTAGGAACACTTGGAATCTAAAGGTTGAGATTGGATTGGAAGGAGAAAGTGTTTGGAAGAAGAAACTAAGAAAATGGAGTGAAAGAAATAATCAATAAAGTAAGACAATTTCTCAAATCTGAAGATCTCTATGTTGAAAAGGTTTATTAGGTGACTCCAGCACAGTGTAGGAAAGAAGAACTCACAGCAGGGGCCATCTATGTGAAATTCAAAATACTAGCTACAAAGAAAAGATACCAAAGCTTTAATGAGCTTTCTCCACCCTCAGTCTTGTTTTTTTTTTTTTTCTATTTACTGTGGTTCTGGTCTTATAATCTCCAGTTATAATTTAGGCCAAATTTGATATTTAACTTTTCTTTCTAATAATTAAAAAATTAGAGAAAAGTGGGACGTGAATGGAGCTTTATATTAGTTTTTATTTTCAGAATTACTCCTACTTTCCAGAAGTAAATAAATGGACTTTATGATTTTTCTGATTCTTAGTTGTTGCCACAATTCAGAGTTACTAAAAATAAGGTTTGGGTGGGGTGGGGGTGGATGAAACCCAGAAAATCTACCTCTCATGATTACAGAAAAAGGAGGGAAGATAAAGGTGGAGAAAGAACACTGTGAAACAGAATTTGGGATAAAGAACATTGTATGAAAAGGCAAGAACAAAAGAAATATACTCTGTAAAGAAAACATTTCATTCTTTTGAAAGCGGATAGTTCAGTTGTTTAGGGAATAGTAGTGCCGTGATTATATTCTGTACCAACCACTGGAATATTTCTTTTTAGCAAATGGTAATAAATCAAAAGATGTTAGGGTGAGGTGAAAGCTAGCTGCTTTCCCCAATCTTATTTATGACACTGTGGTTCCTTGTCTGAACCCTGTGGTTCACTACAGGTATTTAGACCACCCAGATCCTTGAAGCTCTAGATGAAATTCAGCAATGAGTTTGCAGGAAGGCATCACTACTGTGTTCTTCATGGCACCACACAGTGCTGTGTTTCTTAAATCAAAGGCATGTTGTCATAATAAATACATTGAAGACTGGTAAATCCCATTCATGACAGGTTTGTTAAAATTAACTCTTCTCCAACTATGTATAGGTTAAAAACACCTGAAATTGTGACTTAATTATATGGTCCTAGTTTTAAGAATCTTGGTGAGATAAAGTGGCATTGTGGCTTTTAGTTTTAAAAGGGAACTACTCAGAGGAAGCAAGTAAAATTTCAGCATTTGTGTCCAATCAGTGAAGTACAATAAGCTCTCACACATGATTTTTAAATGATGTGATATGTCACTGAGGGAAGGAAACCAATCTTAATTATCCTAATAATTAATTACTTTTGGATTAATAAAACCACAGAAGATACTATGAATTTTGGGAAAAGTAGATTCATTATAGTTTTATTCTCACCATTTTCTGGTATTACCCTAGAGCTGTTTTCTTTAAGATGGATTTCATAGAAAACATCAGAACATGTTTTCGTTTTATGGTATGAACTTACTCTTGCCACCATATTGTCTATAAGGAACAATTTTTTTCTTCATGTGCCTTGTGGAGAAGGGTAATTGCTCAGTTTCAAATTTTATTTGTTTATATTTTAACAAAATTGAGAACAAAGAATGAAACTAACATTTGAAACTCTTAATTTTCAATTGTTTCTTCTTTACCTTACAAGATATATATTTTTCTCTCTTTAGGGTATCTCTTGTCAGATTTAAGGCTTATTTAAAATGAAAAGAAAGCTGGAGCAATTTTCTTTATTCCATTTCAGTCTCCTAAGGCCTATTTCCCCCTGGTGAGCTCATAGCAACAGGGGGGTTTAAGGGAATTCAGCTTTCTGCAAATTAATGTCTCACATCATGAAAATTCAGGACTTTTTTTTTTTATCTTGAAAAGTAATACAGTGAGTGCGAGTATTATTTCTTGCCAGCGGGTGGAAGATGAATGATTTTGTCACAGTTTTACTGCTTGATGAGCAGTGTCCTGAGGGTCAGGCTTACGTCTGTGTCACTATGCTGCTCATTACTCTTGAGCTAAATAAGGGCTGATTGGATCTAAATTGCCTAGCACATGGGCCACAGATGAGCTCAGTGAGCAGGGGATGACCTGCTATTCAGTCTGGGAGTAACCCCGGTGTGCAAATGCAGCATTAGAACACCGTGGGAGAATGAGAGGCTACCGGCTGCTGCCAGCAAAAGAAATCGAAATGTAAAAACTCTTTGATGCTGTGATGTTAGAATTTGAAATGTAGGAAGTGACAGGTTGATGGTACTTATCAGCTTTGGCTGGATTAGAGAACAGTGTCATCTTGCTTATATAATGACAGAAGAATGAAGCCAGCAGCTAACTACTGTTCAGAGTGGAACCGCTGCTGTTGCCACAGCCAGGCATTGCTGCCTCCTACTGGCACTTTTCCTGGAAACCAATAAAATACAATGAAATAAAAAGCCTCCTCTGTCGGTTTCCAGGAATCTTGGGCTCTTTGGTGGTGAAAAGCTGCTAGTGAAAGAATGCCCCCTACACCCCCCAAAAATGTATATTTTAGAGTATGCTTAATAAGAAATCATATTTTTTTAATCGATATTGGAAAATTGGTTATTCCTGAATTTTTTGGTAAAGCAAGGGTTAATCCATTTATGAAGTGAAATTACTCAGGATCAAAAATCTTGCATACTCTTCCTGGAATAATGTTCTTTCAGGGGCCTCAACTAGCTCAGTTGATCTATTTTTTTCTTTCTCTTTTTCTTCCTTTCTTTCTTTTCTTTTTTTTTTTTTTTATCAATAACAGCACTTTATTAACAACTAATCTTCAAAATCTAACAATTACAGTGTTAGCACAGTTTGAAAGGTACCTGATAAAAAAACAAAGTAAAAAACATTTCTGAATGTGTAGCTTATGCTGCATTACGTCTTTCTCCTAGGGACAAGGGTAAGATGGAAGGGAAATGTTTCTCCTACAAGTCAAATGGTTTGAAAAAATAAAACCCAGCAAAAACCTATGATAGAACATCTCTATTTCATTTTATTCCTACAGTTGTAGTTTTTTAAAAAAATCAATATTAGATTATTTTATGTTTGTGGTGTTAAACTTATGAAATATAGGTGAATTTTTTAAAAATTATATGACCATGCTGAGAAAGCTACTGTTGATTTTTATTATATTCTTTCATACTTTTCCTATTCATATACTTTTTTAAAAAAAAAAACAAAAATGAGATTAAATGCTATTTTATTGAACTGTTTCTCTCACTATATCATGAACAGCTTTCCATTTCAATGACATCAACATTATTTTTGGTGTCTTTATAATATTCCATGTGCCTATATGCCAGAGTTTACTAGGCCTTTTTTTTATTTGTGAAAACCTTTGCTATTTTGAATTTTTCATCCAGGGGTCCTCAAACTACAGCTCGCGGGCCACATGAGGCGGTGTGATTGTATTTGTTTCTGTTTTGTTTTTTTACTTCAAAATAAGATATGTGTAGTGTGCATAGGAATTTGTTCATGGTTTTTTTTTTTTTGAACTATAGTCCGGCCCTCCAGGGGACAGTGAACTGGCCCCTGTTTAAAAAGTTTGAGGACCCAACAGTGGTGAATGTGCTTGTATGTATCTTGGCAGAGCTTTTGGGTATTGTACAAATTGTGTGCTGCCTAATCCCAAACTCACCATTCGCAACATTGTAAACGAGGAACTCACCATTCACAACATTGTAAATGAGGCTTTGATAATTCAGACTTGTTTGGTTGTACATGGAGGGTATTTTTTTAACTGATTTAAAATATAGAACCTTAGATATAATTCTAAAAAATGATTGGGAGCCATGTTTTAAATATATTTAAAATTTATACATACATAATTACTGACTTCTTATAGAAGCAAATTTTTGACTAATAGAAAACCTTACTCTAGAAAAAATATAACTTCTCTGGTTTTTGAGAACAAAACTATAGTTGTGTATGTTGAAAGAATAGAGAGAGGAATCTTCTTGAGTCTGTGATAAAATAACAGGTAAAAGAATTAATAACTTAACTTTCATTTCCCAGAATTAACATTTACTACTCTTGTTATTATAGGTGCCCTACTATTTCCTTTAAGCCTCTTCTTTCTTACTATTGATATCATACGTAAAATAAAGTTTTTAATATGACTTATGAAACACTTGAAGGCCCTACAGAGGGTTTTTAATGCCTCTTTTAAATTTTTATATTATCAAAATTCATGTATTTACAAAGAATATAAATAATACAGAATTATGTATAGTAGAAAATGAGTTATTCTCACCCCAAATCCTCCTTTCCACAAAGGAAATCACTATTAACACTTTGAGAATAAATATTCTTCTAAGCTGCTATGGCTTCTCCTTGTATTCACATTGCCTCCTTTACCACCTCTTTTATTTTGAAGTAGTGGGGGGGACAAAAATGGGATTATACTATGGAAATTTCCACAACCTCATTTTTTTTCTTTAAAAAAGATATCAAAGACATGTTCTCTTCCTACATACACACACATAAATCATGTAAGCCTGCATGTTATTTCAGTATATAAATAAATCTTTATTTATTTAACACACTGAATTTACAAACTACATCACTTTAAGATTATTTGGCTCTTGTTACCCATATGACCTTCCAGAATCCTATTTGCTTGAAAATTTGAGTTGCTTTCAGCTTATTTAACCAGGATATTAACTGTAGTTTAATTTTGTGAATTATTAGTATATCTGGTGTGAAAACCAGTGGCAAAAATTCTTAGTCATTTAACATACGTGAATTGTAAATCAAATTAGTCTTTTGCTTATTGTAAAAAATAATATATTATTTTATAAAATATTGCATATCTGAATTTGAATCCTAACTCTGCCACTCTTTCTCACTTTAGTCTGTAATAAGTCATGTGACTTGTTTGAGCCTCAATTTTTCTCACCTGTAAAATGTGAGTAATAATACATATTGAGTAGCTGGTTTAAAGGACAAAAGAGAGAATACATTATCAGATGTCTAACAGAATACCTAAAGATGATTGCTTTATTATCATTACTGTTTCTCTTGGTTTCAGAGTAGTGAAATTAAAAAAATGTATTTTAAAAGTAAATTTAAAATAGAGTTTCCTACTCTGAAGTAAGATTTGTAGGGCTCTATTCTGAAGCAGCTCAGTGGTATTCCTTGAAAAGATTACTATTTATGCTTTAAGTAAATGCATAAATTACTTCCTTGGTCACATCTCTCTTCTGTTTCACATGGCTTTGGAGAGAATTCTTTTGTATCAATTTTGTGCTTTTGCATGAAACAGAAATGACTGTATTTTTCAGTCAACACATTTGTATTGAGTGCCCATCAAGTACCTGCTCTGGAAGACTATGCAGAATTCTCTCTGAGATTGCCTTATGTAAAGTAAAGCATGTGATTATGTGGCAATAAGTCAGTCACACTATGTTATGTAGCGGATTGGTGGCATCTATTAGAAGGGGGATGCACATGTCCTTAGAATCTTGTGTTTATATAGATAGTAGTTTAGAAAGTTTTTAAAATTGACATCTCCCACACATTCCATTAATAATAAAAATAATTAGTGCTTGTACAGTGAGGAGATGCAAGGTCTTTGGTGAACTATTTATTACAGCACTGTGTCATTGATATATTTCTCCACATTTTCTTTTAAAATCTATCTTCTGTTCCCATTCTCTGACATCTAATATTTTCCCCTCTTTCTTTTGTGCTATAAATTCTTATTCTTTTAAGGACAGCAATGAAGATATTTTAATGTGAGTAAACAGAATCCAAAACCAGTATCTTATGGCTTTGTGTACTTTATTTTTTGAGATAGAGTCTTACTCTGTCACCCTGGGTACGGTGCTATGGCATCATTAGAGCTCACAGAAACCTTAAACTCTTGGGGTCAAGAGATCATCTTGCCTCAGCCTCCCGGGTCGCTGAGACTACACTCACCCGCCAGTATCCCTACCTAGTTTTTCTACTTTTAGGGATTTTGCTCTTGCTTAGGCTGGTCTTGAAATCCTGAACTCATGGAATCCACACGTCTCAGCCTCCCAGAGCTAGGGTTACAGACATGAGGCACCGTGCCCAGCCTGCTTTGTGCATTTTAAAAGTTTATGTAAATACTATTGTAACAGGGATATTGCATATAATTGTGCAGCTTGTTTTCTTTCTTTCTTTTTTTAAAGCATTATGCTTTTGAGATCTATTGCTAGAAGATGTGTGCATTGGTAAGATGAAGGATTAAGCCAAAAACAAGAAATATTTTGGGTTCAAGAAATGAAGGATCTGGCTCGGCGCCTGTACCTCAGCGGCCAGGGCGCCAGCCACGTACACCGGAGCTGACAGGTTCGATTCCAGCCCGGGCCTGCCAAACAACAATGACAACTACAACCAAAAAATAGATGGGTGTTGTGGTGGGTGCCTGTAGTCCCAGCTACTTGGGAGGCTGAGGCAAGAGAATTGGTGAAGCCCAAGAGTTTAAGGTTGCTGTGAGCTGTGACACCACAGCACTCTACCCAGGGTAACAAAGTGAGACTCTGTCTCAAAAAAGAAAAGAAAAATGAAGGATCTAGCACAGAACAGTGAAGGGACAGGAGAACAGTTGTACTGGCCCAGTGCATAATTGTTCCAGATTGAAGTAGAAGCACGACAATGTATGGGAGAAAGGCCTCCAGGAAAAAGCAAAGAAGGAAAAAAAATTTCTAGTTCCAGAGGAGAGAAAAACAACTTCTTTATAAAATGCCTTTGCTTTGAAAAGTCTGTATCACATAAGAGGGATTAATTCTAATGACTTCCCATTAAATAATCTATTTTGCCTTTTAATATTCATTTGCCACAGCAATTTATATATTAAATGTATCAAACTTACATACATTAGGTATGTTTTAAATATATTGACCCCACTTGAAATTTCCATTTTATATATATATATATATATATATTTTTTTTTTTTTTTTTTTTGTAGAGACAGAGTCTCACTGTACCACCCTCGGGCAGAGTGCCGTGGCGTCACACGGCTCACAGCAACCTCTAACTCTTGGGCTCACGCGATTCTCTTGCCTCAGTCTCCCAAGCAGCTGGGACTACAGGCGCCCGCCACAACGCCCGGCTATTTTTTTGTTGCAGTTTGGCCGGGGCTGGGTTTGAACCCGCCACCCTCAGCATATGGGGCCGGCGCCCTACTCACTGAGCCACAGGCGCCGCCCCATTTTATATATATTTTTGTTGTATAAAGTTATACACATAAATAAATAGCCAAGAGGTTTTTTTTTTTTTTTCTTTTGGTTTCCTAAGAAGAATTGCAGTATAACTCAGTAAATGTTTCTTGAATAATTTTTTTTCTTTTTTGAGATAGGGTCTTGCTTTGTGGCTGTAGTTCAGTGCAGTGGTGTCATTATAGTTACTTTAACCTCAAATTCTTGCTCAGGCAATCATGCTGCCTCAGCCTCTCTAGTAGCTGGGATTACAGGTAGGTGCCACCACACCTATTTTTTACATAGAGACAGGATCTAACTCTTGCACAGGCTGGTCTCAAACTCCCGGCCTAAAATGATCCTCCCACCTCGGCCTGCTAAAGTGAGAGGATTACAGCACCTAGCCTTGAACACTTTCTAAGTGTCCCAGAACTGTGATAGTAAATGATCTTGTGCACATTTGTGTATTTCCTGCACGTGTAGAGCTTACAGTATAGTAGAAAGCAGCTATTTAATGCCTCCAAGGTTTTAATGTCTCTATCGTCATTCTTTTCTGAATTCTGTAATGGTGGACCATTAGTTTAATTTAAAATACAGAATTTCTTACATTCTGAAGACCACTCATGTAAAATGGTAGGTGGTCTCTGAGATATAGTAAATCCTATATATTGTGTTGAAGTAATGCTCTGGACATTTTAGAATTATATTCAGTGGAAGTTTTGTGTAGCTATGTATCATAGCTATCATGTAGCCATGATATTCCTAATTTCCCAGAAAGCAAGCATGTTTTCCTAATTTAAAGGATTAAACATTGTTCATTCCAATATTTCCATGTGGACTGATTTAGCCATGTCTTATCTTTTGGTGTGTTTTCTGAATTTATCACGTAAAATAAGACTAGTAGGCATTAGGAGCTTGTATCCTTAGAACATATAAACTCATTTAAACATTGGATATACTTTAAACAGATGGATATATTTTATTCCCATTGGAATAATGATTTTGTGGGAAGAAGTCAGGTTAAATGTTTACAGACATACACCCTTTGTCTAGCTATCTTTTATGGCATTTATTTCAGAATCGCTAAAGTTAGAGAATCCTTTATTCACCCAGGGTCTTTCAGTTCTTGTATTTATGTATAATACAGAAGTTCAGAGTGAAAGAAATAGTTTTTTAAAATTGCTACCTATTTATGTTTACCTGTTGTTTTGCATTTTAAGTATTTTCTGTCTCACTCTTCATTAATACAGTATTTACATTTCTTTTGGACGTGACAACCACTGGTTTAAGGATAAATTAGATTTATAGGAAGAAGTAAATTGAGATGGGAATCATGAAGTGTGGAAAGATCTTTTTGTACTTAATTCATCTCTAATTGTGTTAGACCTCAGGGTGGTCTCCGTATTTCATTTTTTTCATCTGAAGGATAAAAGATTGGGTTAGACTACTTCAGTGTTTCTAATTGTATCAATTATATATTGAATTTTTTAAAATTTTTAAGTAAACTTGCTTTCCTTTTTAAAGTTGATACATGAAGTGGAAATATATATATATATATATATGTATTGCTGACACAGTTAAACTTTATTCAATTTAACTTTATTTTGTCTTCTGCTTATGTAGAGCTGTTTTTATTTTTCATTTTAAGCAGCATGTATGAAATAAAAATACAAAAAAGAATGACATCAGGCTTTTTTAAAGCATCAACTTGAAGTGCCACAAATATAAAATACTTTTACTTTGGACTGTAGTTAGTCATTTTTAGTTGTGCATTAGATAAGAATTTAGTCAAGAAATAGTGAAATGCCTACTTTGTACAGGATGTCTTTTCAGGTAGAAATACAGTAACAGCATGTTAAGTCCATGTGTAGTGGCTTGTGCCTGTAGTCCAAGCTACTCTGGAGGCTGAGGCAGGAGGTTCACTTGACGCCAAAAGGTTGAAAGCAGCCTGGGAGATATAGCAAGAGCTTATCTCTTAAAAAAAAAAAAAAAGAAAGAAAGAAAGAAAAGGAACAAAAATAAAAAACAAAGCTTATTTGTTTAGAGCCTCTTGTACCTCAGGTTTTTCACCGTTTGAATTCTCATTTCCTTTGCTTTGCAGAGAGATTTGAGGAAATAATTACAAATAAATTGCAACTAGGGAGGTTGGGGTGGATGAAGGATAAAAAAGTAGACAGGCAGGTGTTTCTTGGATGCTTTGCGTGGATGTGTTCTCTTAACTATTGCTACGTAGGACATGAGCGAGGGGTAACATTCTCTGCATGGACATGTATGATACCGCGCATGATGTAAGAAAACTCTCCTGTTGAAGATACTTCTTGGTTAGTGTGCAAATTTAAAGATTGGGTAACTGTTATAGAGAAATTATTTCTTAGCAAAATAATACGTGTATATAGTGCAGTTCAAAGTGAAAATTAATAAGTGATGAACACCGTAAGGTATTTCGCAGATGGATCAGTAGGAGAAAAGGAGGGAAAAAATAAGCTGTGAAGAGGGGATCTGGAGAAATATTTTGAAATAGCATTTGAAGTGGATATTACACTTGTGATAAGGAAGGAGGAGGGAAGATAGAAGAATGGCAATTAATAATATAACGTGTTTATAGGAGAAAAAATGCTAGATCAAGAGAATGATCTAAGAAGTGGAAAGAGGAATGGGTTAAATGTTTTTTGAGGGGTAATAAAAAACTAGTGTGATGAAAGCTGAGGATATAGTAGAAGATGATGCCAGATTACAAAAGTCTTTGAATTTAGGGCGAGAGTTTAGACCTGAGAGAAGAGGAAACCAAAGACTATAGGTTTTACCTAGAGGGACATTATGAGAACAGTTCTTTAAACCCACAATGTGTTCTTTTTTCCCTCTAAATAATAAGCTCCTTGAGAGAAAGACCTTGCCTATTACTTTCCCCTTAATTCCTTTGACTGAAATATTAGTTGATCCCTTCTCTGCCTGGAAAGCTTATTTCCTTTCAGGTGTAGGCGAAATAGGAAGTTTCCCTTGTGAAGGGTTTCTAGGCTCCCCAAGGAGGGTAAGGGCCTTCCTCCTTGTTTACCTCATTCATAGTTGTGTCATCTGGAACATTTACCACTCGAGTGTCATCTTTTTCACTGGATCAATACTTATTGAGAGCAGGGGGTTTGTCTTATCCATATTTCTATCTTCAGCAGCTAGGTATCTGCATAAAGTGTGTGGTAAGTGTTGCTAAGTAAGTCTGTTGAACGAATGATTGATAATTGTATAGATCATTCTGCCAGTAACATGCAGAAGGAGAACTTTAGGCAAGAAGCCATTGTCGTGGTAATAAAGCCTACTAATAGGAAAATGCCAAAGTAACTTTTAAAAGTACAAGAGGGTAGGAGAGAACATTAGTTTTGAAGTCATGACTGGGACTGAATGAAAAGTAACTAAAGGAGAGGGAAGACCTAGTGGCCCAGGCTGCTGGTGTCTAGTCTGGCAATGATATTTGAACAACATTTTGAGTAAGTACAGAAATTTTAGGAACTATTAGTTAAACCCACCCAATAGCTTCTTACGCTTAAATGCACCTTTTACTTATGTTTAGCTACTGATAAGATATTTCATTCTTCCTGTGATCTAGGACTTCTCTCACTGGTGCTCTAGACCTCAAAACGTCGACTGTGGTGTCATTCTTTCTGCGTTTTAGCCATGTAAGTGCAGAGGCTGCTGATCTTTAATGACTGTCCCCACCTCCACCCCCCACAGTTCTCTTCCTTGTGTGATGCAATGAGATTTTAGAGGAGTGGTCCAAATGTGAGATATGTCTCTTAATTTTGGTACTCTCTCAGCAAGCTGGCTGGCTGTTGTCTCTTCAGTGAGAGGAGGTCCTGTTTATTTTTGAGAAGGGTTAATTAAGCCTTAGGGCAGTCCTCGGTGCACAGAAATCTGACTGAGAATCCTTCTGTGCCTGGAAGACTTTCACGAGGCCAGTGCCTTGTCCCTGACCAAAGACAGGGAAGAGCCTCACGTGAGCCCTTGATTTACAGCCTCTGAGAGTTCTTTTATGAAAGAGAGGAACAGCCTTTAACAGATGGTTACACTTGTGTGATAATTTATTTTTTATAGTTAATATTTTTCTTCCTAAACGAGGACCGTTTCAATGAAATTACGTTTTCAAGCCAAAAGTGTATCTTTATTCCTATGACTTACAGGGCTTATGCATTTAGCTGTATAACACGTGGCATTAAGCCATAAACTTTATACAAATATAATTGTCCAGTGGCGCATTGATACCTTCTGTGATCACTCTATCAATTCAGGAATGATATGTTTTCATTCCTTTGATTAGAACATACTAATCAAAGAGAAATGTGATAATAATCATTTGTTCGGTTATAATTTGCTTACAACTCTGGAAAATTCAGTTACGAAAAAGTGAATGGAACTTTTAATGTATCTTTCTGAAGGAGTTTATCACAAAGTTTTATTAAATGAAAAGTTCCCACAGACATTTCATTTTTTAACTGTAGCTTCATGTGGTAAGGTTTCACTGTATTATAAAAATCATAATTTTAAAGATATTATAGGTTTATTTTGGCCTTCCTTGTCTTTAACTAGCATTGGGTTATATTTTACTTTTCATTTAATCATGGGAAAGAAAGCACTCCAAGGGAATGTTAGCACAGTTTAAAACTTACACATTTCTGCTATATTAAATCTTTAAAACAGTAATGTTAGATAACTGTAGTTCTACCTAAAATCTAAAAGTCGGACAATACCTAGTTTTATGCCCCTGTGTACTGAGTGAAATCTTTCAGCCATATTTATATCATACTGACAAATTTTATTCTGTCCTTCCACTCCCTTCAAAAAGTAACTTAAATGTTTCATTTTCTTTTAAGGCAACTCAGAGATGAGATGCTTAAAGTTTTCAAGGGAAAAAAAATCTTTTCCCCCTTTCTCAAAGTGTATCCTTAATATAGTTTGTTGTGACAAAAATTATGATAGATACCCCCTCCACTGCATTTTTGTCTGCTATAAGAATATAAGAACATAAAACAATTTTATTATAGTTCATTTATAAAAAAGTGTGCTAATGAGTGCTTATATTGAAATTTTAAAACTTTTTAACTTGTAATTTTTTTTAGAGGATTTAAAGTGTAAGAAAGAAATATTTGGCTTTAATTTTACTGAAAGTCTAGTATGTGTGTATACATGTGGGGGTTGGGGGTCAAGAGAAATCAGTTTTGAAAATGCTCCACCAACCTTTCTTTTCCCTGTTAAGTATGTACTGTAAATTGTGCTTCTAGAAAGAGATAGAGGGGAATACAGAAAAGGAAAGTAGAGAGATTAAAAATCATTCCAATAAAATGGTTTAATTTATGCCTCTGCAGTTAAGCAGTGTTCCTGGTTAACAGAAATACCCTTCAGCTATGTGGGATTTTGGAGGGTTGGAGGGCGCTCATTTGCACATAAATAGCCATTAACCGGTAAATTCCCAGAGGTCTCCTGTTGCATGTTAGTGGTTCTGACCTACTTAGCTAGCTTAAATTTGTTTTACAGAGTTATTATAATTCTATCCTTAGTATTTAAACTTTGTGATTAATGCATGCCTCACAATACAATTAAAGTATAATTACAGTTTTGCAGTTACCTATTGTGGCATTATTATTACAAAGATCTGGATTTTGCAAATAATGGAAGAGTTACGGTTTCGATATTTATCAACTTTTGCTGTTACTGTGTGATTGTGTGAAATGGGAGTCTTGTATGTCTGCAGAATGGATTGGAGAAAAGGTGAGTCTTGAAGTGCAGCATTTGGAAATAATTGGGTTGGTTAATAGTGTGTGGTCACTTTGGTGTACTATCCACACTGACATGTCCCGGGCATTTTGCTTACAAATGTTTCTGCATGTGCTTTTCAGTATAACTTTTTCAAGTATTTCTGAACTATATTAGAACCTTCAACCATTTTGTTACAGAAGTAGTATTAGGATAAAGGTCAGGCGATAGTAGATGAACACAGAGGGACTCGGGAGATCTGAATTCTGATGCTGATACTTGCTGCTCAGGTGTGCAGAACAACTCGTGTTGTGAAGGTTTGTGTCCACATCTGTAAAAGGAGTAGTTTAGACTAGAAAAGGTTAGCAAATAGACACTGCTGGCCAAGTCTTGTTTATGGCCTGCTTTTATACTACCATGGAGGAGCTTAAGAATATTTTTTACATTTTTAAAGGTTTGTAAAAACCGTAAGAATGTGTTAGCTGGCAGTGGTGGTGCACACCTGTAGTCCCAGCTACTCAGCTTGGGCAGCGTAGTAAGACTGTCTCTTAAAAAAGAACATGTGACATTGTGTGTGGCCTTCAAAGCCCAAAATTATATTTACAAAAGATCTTTTTCATTTCATCTCTCTGTTTTATGTTCCCTTAGGTTCCTCTCAACCTGCATTCAACATTAAGTTATGATTACAGTTGTTCATTATTTATTTTTGAGACAAGATTTCACTATGTTGCTTGCTCAGACTTGCCTGGAACTCCTGGGCTCAGGTGACCTCCTTCCTCAGCCTCCCTTGGGAAGCTATGCCACCGTTTCTGAATGTATAGTTGATTCTTTTTAAATGCTGATGTTTTATAGTTCTGCCCATCTGTTTTGAGTTTCATTTATTTCATGTTTACAGTTTGGGGTTATCCGTGATGTGATACCCAATACCTGCCTTTTCAGTGCCCATAATATATCCAGTTAGTATGCTCTTAAATTTGGGAGTGGTGAGCACTTTCTAAAGCTTCATAATTTGATATTTAGGTTTCTATTAAAGAAAATTCTCAGTAAAAGGAGAGGTGTCAGTTGTATTGAAGAGGAGCAGTGGGAATGAAATCCTTGACTTATTTTGAAATACCTAACACTGTCAGTTTGGAACTCTTCAGAAATTATGTTCTGTTTTATGGAAGAGTTGTAAATAAATGTTAAATAGTATTCTCTAATGAGCTATAGAAACCTTTTAAAAAATTTTTTCTGAGCATCACTTTTGTCCAAGTGTGGCTGCTACCACATTGGGAGGAATTTAGCATCATATATTGTTTGCATGTTAGTATGCATTAAATATAATGTGATAAGTAGTTTTGAGCCATTTTTATTTGATCTTTTGGGAGAAAATTTAGTCCCATCTAGGAGAAAGAGACAGTCAGAAATATCAGCTGTAGTGTAAAGTTGGCATGCTCTCATCACCTTTTTTTTCCAAAAGAAAAAATTGTTACCCTGTAATAATCAGTCTAATGAATTCAGAAATTCATTGATTGTCCCAGCTCTGGGTAGATTAGGTTGAGACTTGCTTCAAGGAGTGGAATTTATGAAATGTTTGCTGCATCCAGTGAGCGGAGCTGCTATAATACATCTGCCTCCTCGGTGGTTTGCTTTGATCCTGAGGAATGAAGGGACAGGAGGATCAGCTCAGGTCTAAATGAGATTACAGCTGGTTCTGCAGCTTATCTGGTCTATTGCCAACTAGTGTGGCTTTGCACATCCTAAGGGGTTTACAACAGAAACTGTTTATTGAGTATCATCGGTTTACTCAACACAAGCAGGCTAATCCTTCCCAGCCTCAGCATGTTGTGGAATTGTGTAGAAGCCAGACCAAAAGCTGATGTAGCCAGACCCTCTAGAGCCCTTTGTCTCACTGTATATTGATTTTTACCTGAGTTAAAGGCAGTAAAAAAAAAATAAAACAAATAACCAGTCCTATTGTGAGTAAAAGGTTAATCTTACCTAAAATCTTACAAAAAGCATCTGTTAACCCTAGAAGGGACAACCTCCTTTTATTGCCTTTTTAGTCAAGTGGGATTTTCTAGTTTCAAATTTTGAAGAACAAGAAACAGCTTAAAAGATCTTGTTAGGCATTCCAAGTTCAATGCTTTAGTTTCTTCTAGGAGTATTAATACCAAAGAGCTTTGTATATGGAATGTGGGATGATTTGTTTCTAAATAGCAAATTTTTGCTTTATATCCATTTTGGACAAAGCAATTTTTTTTTTAGTATGGCAAGCAAATTGCATGAAAACCTTAATTAAGGAAAAGAACTCAATCTCCAACATTAACGGCCAATAGTCATTTTACCTGGTGATCCCTTGATTAGTAGTATATTTCTTTAATGAATACAGGCTAGTGATTAGGAGATTATAAATATATACCTCTTAAAAATAATTGTGAATAATTCTTTGTGTGTTAGTCTTATTTTACTATTAGGTACTTTTTTAAACCTACAGGTATAAACTTTTTTCTTTTTTTGAGACAGTCTCACTGTGTTGCTCTCAGTAGAGTGCTGTGGCGTCACAGCTCACAGCAACCTCCAACTCTTGGGCTTAAGTGATTCTCTTGCCTCAGCCTCCCAAGTAGCTGGGACTACAGGTGCCCACCACAACACCCATCTATTTTTTTTCTTTTTTTTGGTGTTGTTGTGCCACTTGTCATTGTTGTTTAGCTGGCTTGGGCCTGATTAGAACCTGCCAGCCTTGGTGTATATGGCCGGTGCTGTAACTGCTATGCTATGGGCGCTGAGCCATAAAATTTTAACTATTATAGTAGGATCTTGAACAAAGATGGCCTATACACACAGTGGAAAATGTTTTCGAGTTAGATGGACCTGGGTTACAGTTCCATTTCCATTTCTTAGAGGTCAAGTTATTTAAACTCTGAGTCTGTTTTCTCATCACAAAACTGGAGATGGTGTTATTTACTTTGCAGTATCTAATGAAACCAAATTAGAAAAGAAAAAGTAAACACTGAATTAGGTTAGTCAAGGCTGTAGTAGGAGCTCAGAGCCCAAAGGCACTTGATACGCGTAGGATCCCTCCTAGGATGCTAGAAAGGATATTTAAAAGTTGTGTTGCAGTAATGTAGCTTAGCTCTGTTTCTCTAGATGTGAAACATCCATTGCCATCTTTTAAGGTGCATGATTTCAGCAAGTGGATAGAGATGTTGCCAGGAAAACACCCTTCTCTTAGAGTGCACAGGAGTTACTATTGGAAAAATCCAAGAAGGTGAAATCTGTGCTAATTTTAAAATTTTTAGGAAGGCCTGAATATTTAAACTGTTGTGTAGAATAGGTGGCTGGGCTCAGCGTCCTTTCCAGCTTGAATTATTACTCCGTTGCCCCATATACAGCAGTAGATGTGAAAATATTGTCATCCATATTAAGTGCTAAGTAAAAGACAAAGATACACTGTTTTAGAAGAGTACAGTGATCTCTTGATTTACTTTCTCTTAATTGGCAATGAGTATGTGTCCTCATCTACATGTAAGCACAAAAAATGTTATTAAGGAAACATTCGGAGACTTTCTAAAGGTACCTGGCGATGGAATCAGCTAAGACTGATATTTATCTTAAACATGTAGTTTGCCTAGTATTGAAACCTAATGGACAAGATGTATACCAGTTGAAAATGTAATATTTATCTAATCATTTCTATTCTGTCAAGCTAGGCTCTACAGCAATAGGTTGTACTCATAGAGCAATAAATTTTTAGTGTATTTGGAGATAAAGGGTCTTGGTGATTGCTTAAACTCCTTTTGCTCAGTCATCTCAATGGTGCAAATCAAAGCATTTTTGTCAGACTGTGAGAAGTTTCACCTAGATATTGCTTTCCACACATGCTGGTCATCATATAAATTATGTTCACGACTTTACAGCATAGCTGGTATTGAAAGTTAAATTCATGCCCAGTGGTAGAACTCGTAAAACATTTTCCTGTTAACACAACCAGGCAGAGTTGACATTGTTGGTGGGTTTGATCTCATAAACCATTGGTTCTAACAGCGATTTTTACTGTGTTTCAGGGGTGATGATGATACAAGTTTAGTGATCTAGCAGTTGTTCCTGAATGACAGAAAAATAGCTCCACTGTCTTTATTACCAAATGCTGGCCAGGATAAGAATAGGGGGTGATTGGAGCCTAACATAGCCTCATGTTCCAAAAGATGATGAATTATAGGAAAAAACTCTTTAACTCAATGTATACCTTTTTCATAAAAGCACTGATTTTTTTTTGAAAGAATATCTTATATATTGCCTTTAGAAATACCTTGTTATTCAAATATGTAGGCTGTGCCCACCTTCTAAGTCATTTATGCAGATGATTTTAAGCTGATTATCATTTCTGAAAGGAAAGCAGTTTTACATTCCGTTACCTTTTTTGTCTCTGTGTTCTCTAAAGTTACTTTCCTGTAAGAACTTTAAGCTTTATCAGAGGTTTTTAAATGTGAACCACAGCAACAATAAATCTAAACATTTTATTCCCATAAGAGTAACTTTCAGTGATTAATTTTCTATAAGTAATTGTAAACACTGGGTACTATTTTTAAAATTTATTTTGAAATAGTTGTTGCTTTGGTCAGAAAGGTTTATGAAACTTCATCTCTTCTTATTTAAAAGTAAATTAATTGTTCCCATTTCTAGTTAAAATTAGCAGGATGCTGACAAAGCCCTGCTGCTTTGTCATGTAAGCAAGGATCAGAAATTCCTTCCATTTTTGGCATTGTATCTGGTCCTGTAGTACTGTTGCACATTCATACTCAGTTGATGATCTTTTCTGTAGTTTTGTTCCATTTTATATCACAGATCTTTTAGTCACCACTTTAACATTTCTTATCCCAGCATATGCATGATTTTTTTTTCATCAGGCAATGAGCTTTTTTGATGTGCAGATAAGTGTTATCAGTGGTACTACGCAGATGAAACCTGTCATGTACAAATAGCATGCATCAAGCCCTAAGCATGCAGAACCAGATAAATCGGTTCATTTGCTGAAGCCTTGCAAAAAGAAATTAGTGATATAATAAAAGCCTTTGAGGCTCTCAGCCCTAATAATACAGCTGTATAGTAAACCCCACAGATCATTGACTCAATGGATAATCTTTTAGGAAAACTTTTCTCCGTCTATCTTTTCCTTCTTTTCAAAGAACTATAGTAAATGTAAGTAGCATCACTAGTGAGATGTGTTCATGATATATGTAACTAAATATCTGGAAGGCTATAATTTAAAATTAAGAAATGTACTGTTAAATGTAGGTTTGTTCAAAAAAGTTCTATTTTTGATGATTTTAATGTTTGATTTTGACCATTGAATAGTCACTCCTTTTTCTATATAGAATTCAGATTAAACATTCCTTCTGAGTTAGTGTATTTGGTACATAGAAGTACCAGTTAGGTTTTTTAGGACAGCGGTGGCACCAGATGGGAAGATGAAAATGAAGAGACATCAGGGAGAGAAATTGAGAAAAAGCATTTGTATTTAGCTTATGTGTAGAAGAATGTGTTTATAAAGGAGTAGAAGGTAAAAGAAAAGGGCATCTATATACATTTATACACAAAGCTTTATACATAATTTAAAGGAGTTTACAGACTTCTAAAGGTTGTTCATGTACCCCAGTTCAACATTATAACAGTGACTGAGCTATTCTATTAGAATTTGGCTGTACTTTTGACAAAGATAACTCTTTTTAAAGTGTTGCTAGATACTTTTTTGGCTCTTCCACTGGACTAAATTTTGAAATCCAAACAGATTATCACTAGTGGGGTTGATGATGAGGTTTTTGCATCCATTAACACAATTGGCAGTGGTCACTAGATTCTAGTTGTATAATTTACTACATTTCTTGAGTGTGAGAGAAATATTGAGGTTGCAGGATGCTTAAGAAGTTTTAGAGAAATTATTTATCAAAGTACACTACTTTTCTCAATGCATTAGCTATTGTAATTATACATTGGTACAGTCTGTTGACACAAAATTGGATTTGATTTAAATGAAGGGGGTAAAAGACTAGACATTTTCAATATTTATTGATACACCTAGTCCATTAAGGTAAATTATAGAGCAAATTTCACTGTGACAAGAACATTTGGGTTGATATAGTTAATAATCATTCAACATTACCATTAGACCCTGTCTTCTTCGGAATTTATTATCACCAATTAGGAAAAATGCACAAAAATGGAATTTAGACCTAGCTTACTTGTGAAATATTTGACTTAGAAATGTTTGGGTTGTTTACCTTTAATAAAATGATTCTTGAATTCTTTTGAAACAAAGCACATTCCCCACATATAGCAACTAAACACATGTCGTACAAGGTGGTAGAATGATTGCAACTGTCACGAAAGAATTATACTGTGTGCTAGGTTTTTTTAGAAGAGACTGCAGAATGTCAGATGCTGAGAGCTAAGCTAATTTTTGGAGGATAGTTACTAATTAGCTTTAGAAGATAGACCTGCCATTCGATCCTATAATTCCTTTACTAGGTTTATACCCAGAAGACCAAAAATCACAATGTAACAAAGACATCTGTACCAGAATGTTTATTGCAGCCCAATTCACAATTTTAAGGCATGGAAGAAGCCCAAGTGCCCATCGACCCACGAATGGACTAGCAAATTGTGGTACATGTATACCATGGAATACTATGCAGCCTTAAAGAAAGATGGAGACTTTACCTCTTTCATGCTTACATGGATGGAGCTGGAACATATTCTTCTTAGCAAAGTATTCCTCCTCAGGAATGGACGAAAAGTGTCCAATGTACTCAGCCCTACTATGAAGCTAATTTATAGCTTTCACATGAAGGCTATAACCCAACTATAGCACAAGAATATGGGGAAAGGGCCAAGGGAGGGGAAGGGAGACGGGAGGTTTTGGTGGAGGGAGGGTAATGGGTGGGGCCACATCTACAGTGCATCTTAGAATGGGTACAGGCGGAACTTACTAAATGCAGAATACAAATGTTTACATACAATAACTGAGAAAATGCCATGAAGGCTACATTGAACAGTTTGATGAGAATATTTCAGATTTTATATGAAACCCGCACATTGTACCCCTTGATTGCACTAATGTACACAGCTGTGATTTAACAATAAAAAAAAAGATCAACATTACGATGCTAATAAAGGGAATTTAAAATATTCTGAACAAATAAAGAAATGTTGAACACAGGAGAGTTTAAAAAAAAAAAAAAAGATGATCTCCAGAGGTTTATAAATATAATACCATACATCTAGGGAAAATTAAAATGTAACTTGATTAAAAATTAGTAAGCTTTCAATTATTAATGAAATGTGAAAGCAGTAAGAAAGTATAATTTATTGAGAGTAAATATGATAGTACATGTAAAATGGCTCAGCATATGTTTGATATAGATGTTTTGTATAGATAGGCAGAAAAATAGTTTTCCTTCAAATGACCCTTATCTTTGTAATTCATTTGTGCTAAAACTAGTCCAGAATTTCTCAGGGTGTTGTGAATGGTTCTTAGGAGGCTTGAAACATAGCTGTGTTGTTTAAGTCTGGTTTTGCATATTTGTAGTGCTACCTCTTGGTTATATTTCTGATAAAGATTTTGTAGCCTCCTCGCCCCCAACCCCCATTCCAAGTGTAAATTCCCTGGGGTCAGGTGTGCATCTTTTTAATCTTCATTTCTCTGATCCCTTCTCTTTAGTGTTTGGTATAAGCCCTTTGGAGCATAATAAACCATGTCAAAACATAGTGGCATGAAATGTCACCAAAATAACTCCTTAATGTTCACAGATTCTGTAGGTCAGGGATTTAGAAAGCCAAGGACACCTCTTATCTGTTCCACCACGTTTATGAGGCCTCAGCTAGGATGATTCAGTGTTAAAGGTGACTGGCGGTTGAAGCTACAGGATCCAGTTCCTAGATGGCTTCTTGACTATACATATAGTATCTGAGCTTGCATATGAAGGACAGGTTTAGCTGGCATGTTGGACTCTAAAATTACGTTTTCCTAGCAACAAGGCAGAAGCTTCATGGTCTTTTATTGCCAAAACATAGTGGTAAGTTGCTGCACTCCATTGGTCAAAGCAGTCACAAGATCTGCTAGATTCTAGAATGTCAGAGAATTTGTGGCCAGGTTCTAAAAACTGTACAGCATTCAGTAAATGGTGGAATAGCCAAAGCAAGACTGAGAGAGAAAGGAGCAAAAGGAGGAAGGAAATTAAAGACTGTAAGGTATGTTTAATATCACCATTAATTATTGGCTCCAGTGCTGCTGAGGTAGATTGATGGTCTCTGTTCCAAAATTGAGTCATATTCTATCAATATTCTATTCACATTGTTGTCTATATGAGAATAAATACCCATATATTCTTCTTTTTTAAAATTTTATCTTAAGGTTTCCCCTGCCTCCTTTTTCTTACATGAGAATTCTGTACACAGCATTTTGGATAAGTCCATGAGTGCTTGCTCACTTAGCAATGATAGGGCTTGTCTTTTACCACTGAAGAGGAAGAGGATTATATTTGACATCCCAAATGACCAGTATGATAACTTTAGATAGTTCATCAAAATTGTGTACATTTCTTTGTGAGAATGTACAGAGAATATCTCACCTCTGAGTGCCTTTACCTTCAAAGACCAAGATCCTGCATCTTCTGTCATGATCTTACCCACTTGAAATTCTGGCAGTGCATAAACCTGGAGACTGACCAGTTTCATATTCAGCCCATAATTCTTCCTCTCTCTCTCTCATTCATTTCCTTGTACCCACATAATTGCTATTAAATTTGGATGATGAGTTCCTGGAAATGGGAGTACTAACTGAATACAAGCAGAACAAGATTGTAGATTACCTGTTTGTAATTGAGTTGCACAATCAGGTGATGATTGTCCTCTGTTCTTTTAGAAATTCCTGAATTACAGCATCCGTCTCCCTGTAGTTTCTTACAGGTATGATGCCAAAGGACACAACCAAGCCTTAGTCGCAGCCTTTACCCTCAGCCGTTCTTGTGTTAAGTTCAGGACTATGGCTTATTGGGCATAGGGTCAGCTATCCCCCTAAACACAGAATAAATGGCAGGAACAGAGATGACAACAAAATAAATATATTCAACTTAATATAGTAGGACACCCAATTGCTGAGATGTTTGCTGCAGTATGTTTTGCTAATAATGCTGATTCTTATGAGGTAAAGTGTGCTTATGTTGTTCTACCCTTGACCACTTTTATTGAATGAGAGGGAGTATAAGATAGCACTCAAGCATTGGCAACGTGTATGTATAGACACATAAGTATATCTGTATATATATGTAGAGTGTTTTCATGAGTAGTTACTGTATTTGTATATGTACAAAGTCCCTTGTGTAGATAATCACTAAAATAGATTTTTTAACAATGCTTCAAACTCAACCGGCATTGTAACATTAGCCCCACGGGGATATGCATGATTTTTATATGTATAGCTGTATTAGGCAGTCCTTATGAGATCTGTTATTTGGGAACAAGCTATTAGTAAGATATATGTTGAGTATGTAAGTTGGTTTTGTCTCAACGTCTCTCTACTTCAGAGACTTGTTTACTAGTGGTCTAACTTTTAAGTTGATGTGACCTTCTACTACCTATTCCTCATCAATACTCCAGTTATATTTTTAACCATTCTCCTCCTTGATCTTTCATCCTCTGGTAATTCCCTTTATATAACATGAAGTTTCATGTCACTACGTTTTACTTATGTCATTATCCTGAAAGTTTTTGTATTATTTTTCAATTAACTAATACAAATTCTGTAATTGGCAATGGTGTATGTCTTCCAAGAAGCCTTCGTTGGACCCACAGTTCCTTTTTTATGAACGATATATAATAACTCTTTATATACCTCTAAGCACATAACTATTCTTTGATAGCAAGGATGGTATTTGATAGTTAACACTAGACACTGATATGTTTCTTAAAATGAGCAGAATGATTCCAGGGTCTGAATGTACTCTGGACTCTAGGTTCAGATTTCAAAAAACACTTTTGGGTATTGTTATTTTATTTTATTTTGTGTATTTATTTTTACAAATCAAATTATACTCTCTTTTTGTAGTAATTAGCTGTTCTTCCTAACTTTTAGTTTCCTTCCCTCCAAATTCGGCAATAACAGGCTGCACCTGCCTCTCCATCACAAAATGCCAAATAATTACCCTTGGCTTTCTTTTTTTCCTTCAAGAAGTAACTCAAATTGCACATTAGCTCTTACCTAGATCACAGAAGCTTCCTAATTGGTCACTTTTGTCTCTAATCAGTTCTTACTCTAACTCATTCTGTTTGCCATTTCCAGATTAATCTTCCCAAAGCACCACTCTCATTTTATCATTCCTCAGCTTAAAATCTTTCAGTGGGTTCTTACTACCTTCAGGGTGAAATCTTCATTATTATTATTTTTATTTTAAAACACCAGGATTTGCCTTAACTATTTTTTGTACTTGTAAAATCAGACCCAGTGACTGGCACTGAGTAACTTTGCTTTCCAAGGCTACTTTAAAAATTGTTCGTTGCCAGAGGGTTACTTTCTCTTCATTCTCCAAACACCTTGCTATTTTATATATTCCTTTTACGTTGTACATTATATTGTATAGGATGGACATAAAGTTCGTGTGTGATTTAAATTAGCTAACTATTTAAATCACACACAAACTTTATATCATCCTGTACTTCTGGTTTTGTGGCTTATTATCCCTGTTCGGTGATTTATTTTTTATTCATAAAGCTCGCTACAACTTGAGTTAGTACATAGCACTTTGGGAGGCTGAGGGGAGAGGATTACTTTGAGCCTGGGAGATCAAGACCAGCTTGGGCAATAAAGTGAAACCCTGACTCCACAAAAAAGTAAGAAAAATTAGTCAGGCATGGTGGTACATACTTATAGTCCCAGCTACACAGGAGGCTGAGGCAGGAGAATAGCCTGAGCCCAACACTTGGAGGCTGCAGTGAGCTGTTATCATGCCATTGTACTCCAGCCTGAACAGCAGAGCAAAGGCTCTATCTCTGGAAAAATATACAGTAGAACCTCTCTGTAAATCTACCGACCAAGGGACTATAACAAACTGGTTAGCATATAGAGGTGGTCAGCAGAAGGAACTAGGCCTGCTATATTGGTATGTGCATGTGGTACATGTCTGGTAATGAAAATTAGGTCAATTTGAGGTGGTCAGTGTATGGAGGTGGTCAGCTATGGAGGTTGAACTGTGTGTAAAGCAGGTGTGGAGACTCATTCTTATCATCTTAGCACTTTGGGAGGCTCAGGGAGGAGGATTGCTTAAAGCCAGGAGTTTGAGAATAGCCTAAGCAAAAGTCAGACCCTATCTCAACAACAACAACAAAAAAAATTAGCCAGGCATCACGACATGCGCCTAAAGTCCCAGCTACTCAGGAGGCTGAGGCAGGAGAATTGCTTGAGGTCAGGGACTTGAGGTTGCAGTGAGCTGTGATGATACATTGCCTTCTAGCCCACGCAACAGAGCAAGCAATACAATACCCTATCTCCAAAAAAAAAATAATAATTAAAATCAAAATGTATATATATGTTGTATACACACACAGAACACAGAGAAAGAATAAGGGGAATTTCTAAGGATGATCACTCTTCATTGTCATGTTTTCCTACCAATAATAGCCATTGCTTTTGGGACAGGGGCAGGCAACCTCATTTTAAGCACTTCACCAGTATTGTATAAAATCATAAGATGACATCATTATAGGCAGAATTGGTTTGCCAGGTGCATCACTGGGGTTCCTGATCTTTTGATTTGTTCTTTTTTTCCCAATCTTGCAAATTAACTCAGTTGTGGACCATAGGAAAATTTAAAATTAACCACACATCATTGACCTTTGGAATCCCTATGGAATACTCTACCCACCCCAGAAGTATTAAACTTTTAATGTGTATGCATCTGGTATACCACCTGGGATTGGCTCTTATACTACTTTGTAACTACCTCTATTAAGAACTTATATGAATGAATGAGTACAGCAGTGTGACATTTGAAACATGTATTATTTATTTGGGTAGTAAAATGGTTTTTGAGGCAGGTGTAGCATAGTGATTCTAAGTTGGAGCACTGAAGCTAGACTGACTGACTGAGTTCAAATCTTGTCTCTGCTGCTTATTAAAAGCATGAGCCAGGCAAATTACTCATCTCCTCTGTACTTAGATTGTCTATAAAATGAGGACAGTAATAGATTAAATTAACAAAGGTCAAACATTTAGACTAGGTCTGACACATGTATTCTCAATGAGCAATCTTTAATTCTCTGGCCAACAATAATAGTTGCCTCATATATTGGATATGTTTTATTTAATTTTGCAACAGATGAGGACAGTAGTAACTAGTAATTGGCAGAACAGGATTTTTACTATGACATGTCTGTCTGCAAAGCCTGTCTTTCTAGTGATGTAAAACATCACTAGAAATGATTTAGAAGCAGTAGTGTATTATTTTCTTGCCTTATAGACTACAAAGTATTTTCACCTAAGGCTGTCAGCTGATACTTTAGCAGCTCCATGAAAGATGCTAGAGTATTATTCCCATTTAGCAGCTGAAAAACTGAGTCTTGGGACTTTTCCAGAGTCACAGCTGGTCTTCTTTCTGTAAGACCAGAGTTCATTTGAATAATTCTCCTTACATCTTATGGAGACCTTTTATTCCTTAATAATGCATTATGTATGTGACTATGAGCATCATTGTTGGTGCTGTGCTTTTTTATGTTACAGACCCTTGTGCACTAAAATAGTAAACAAACTCTTTGCCTTGATCGCCAACATTCATTCATGAGTCCACCCTTGCTCATCTCCTCCTCTGGACACTTTTAGTGGAGGCACTGCATAGTATGCCTGAACTAACTTTTAAATTTTTGCCTAATAGGGTG
Source organism: Nycticebus coucang (assembly GCF_027406575.1). NCBI lineage: Eukaryota > Metazoa > Chordata > Mammalia > Primates > Lorisidae > Nycticebus > Nycticebus coucang. The sequence continues at coordinate 73,104,852 of NC_069784.1, read as the reverse complement.
GTGCCTGTAGCTCAGTAGGTAGGGCACCAGCCACATGTACTGGGGCTGGTGGGTTCAAACCTAGCCCAGGCCTGCTAAAACAAAAAAATAGCTAGGCGTTGTGGCAGGTGTCCGTAGTTCCAGCTACACAGGAGGCTGAGGCAGACCCTTGAACCCAAGAGTTTGAGGTTGCTGTGATCGGCAAAAATATAAACAGAAACAGGATAACAGCCTGGTTGTACATTTAGTTTCGTGTAAGTGTATTATTAATTGCCAGGTACATTGCATAAATGCCTCTTATTCCAGATTGTTAAGAAGTTACTATTATTTATTAAGCATGAAATGTCTAGTTTCCTGAAGTACTAAGTTTGACAGTTGATATCTCTAATATTTCACTTTGACACTTCTTATTTTATTTTTATTGTGAAGATACATCCTCATTCTTTCAAACACAAATTTTAGCTCAAGATTATCTTTCAAATTTATTTTTAGAGCAATTTTTTGTGAAACCATGGATAAGTCAAAAATTCATGTTGTTTTCAAATATGAGTTCTGACGTGGAACCAATGCAGTGCAGACAGCTCAGAAATACCAAAGAAGTATTTGGGAAGGATGTGGCTAATAAACTCACAGTATACCAGTGGTTTGAGAGATTCCTTTCTAGTGATTTTAATCTTAAAAATAAGCTATCTGTAGTGGAAGCAAATCCATCTCAACCTACACGTGAATTAGTGCAGTTTGACATTACTATTCCAACTATTGGATTGTTTGAAACAAATCAGCAAGGTATAAAAGCTGGATAGATGGGTTCTACATGAATTAAACAAGTGACAGAAGAGAAAGCATCTCAAAACTTGCCTTTCCTTGCTCTCATAACATAAAGGCAGACCATTTCATCTGTGTGCAATGAAAAATGGATTTTTTTCAGTTATTAGAAGCCCTCGGCACAATGGTTGAATAAAGATGAAGTGCTGAAACAAATTCCAAAACCAAATATTCAACAAAAAAGCCATTGGTGTCTGTTTGGTAGTCCAGCGCTGATATGATCCATTGTAGCTTCATGAAACTTGGTCAGTTGATTACAGCAGTGTCTACTGTAACCAGTTGATGAAGATGTTTATGATCACACAGCCGAGATGGGTCAGTAGAGACAGGCCAGTCCTCTTGCAAGACAATGCTCAACCACATGTTGCACAAACAATGCTGCCCATCTTCCGTATTTACCAGACCTTGCGCTGACTGCCACCTATTGCAGGCTTTGGACCACTTCTTGCAGTGAAATGTATTCAATTCTCAATAAGCTATGGAAACGCCTTCCACAATTTTATCACCACTATCTATCTCTCCAGGTTTCTTTGCTGCGGATATAAACAAGCCACTGTTAAAATGGCAAAACTGTGTTGATAGTTTAAGCGTGTACTTTGAATAAACTGCTTCTTCTTTGAGATATATTACATTTTTTATTCAAAATCAGACATTTCACATTTAATGACTTAATATTTCCCTGTCTTACTTTGGTAACCTCAATTTCTTTCCAATGTATATCTGTTGTGTCTAGAGATACCAAAATTTTCAATTGAATTAAGCTGCAGAGGCTGATGATGAATCTAAATTTGAGACAGAATTATGTTTTATTACTTTATAAAGAGTAACTTTATTGTTTCTTTTTTTTTGCCTGCTGTATGAAAATGATTATGAATCTTTTTGGACCAAGGTTCTAAGATTGTATCTGGCACTTTTTGTATACTAGCACAAGGTCTCTGTCTTTTCTAAAAAGGAAAGGATTTAAATTTTAAAACACCACATATAAGTCACATATACTCACCTTCCTCTTGGTACATCCATGTCCTAAAGCCCTCAGAAGAAAATGGTTTTACAAAATTGTTTTTATGTCTTGATTATAAGTAAAATCACTGTCATATGTGAGCTGCAAAATGCAGACCTTCATTCTGAAGCTGCCTGTTTCTCATTTGGATCTGACATATTAAAAAGCATATAATTAATGGTTGACATTAGTAATTAACATTAACTTTATGGTGCTTAATATGCCATCATTCATCCATCAAATAACCAGAAATGCATAATGTCTTGGCATAAAGGTTTTAATTATATAAAATGGTCTTTCAGTTTTCATATAGTGTAAATGAAAAAACCCAAATGTATTTTAAGAAGAATTTTGTAAGCATTTGTTGAATGTTAGCTGTATTTTTATTTCTTTTTAGGAGTATGCATCAACATCTGTGTCAGGAACTTCAAAGGGACAATGTCGACCTAACTGTGCAGTCTTCATTGTCAGCTAAAGAGCGCCACCTTGCTGCGATCGCCGGTGCATTATGGAGACATTTCTTTTCATTTTTGAAGAGTCAGAGAATGTCACAGGCAGTGCCTCCCTCACAACTTGCAGATGCAGCTGCAGGTCAGCGCTAATTGTTAATTTGCTAATTATTTTCTCTTTGCAGGCTCTTTGTCAGTGTTTTCTTCTATAAACTCCTGTTATTAGAGTGTAACAAGCATTTTCACAACCAGAAAGATGAAACAAATTACTTACTTTAAAATTGGTATCTTTTGGCTTGTTTATTATTATTATTATTATTTTTTGTAGAGACAAGAGTCTCACTTTATAGCCCTCGGTAGAGTGCCGTGGCCTCACCCAGCTCACAGCAACCTCCAACTCCTGGGCTTAAGCGATTCTCTTGCTTCAGCCTCCTGAGTAGCTGGGACTACAGGCGCCCGCCACAATGCCTGGCTATTTTTTGGTTGCAGTTTGGCCGGGGCCGGGTTTGAACCCGCCACTCTCGGTATATGGGGCTGGCGCCCTACCGACTGAGCCACAGGCTCTGCCCTTGGCTTGTTTATTATTAAAAAATAAAATTATTTGCTAAAAATAAAAGGGGTTTTGGTTTTGGATTTTTTTTTTTTTTTTTTTTTTTTTTTTTGAGACAGTGTCAGGCTGTCGCCCTGGTTAGAATACCACAATGTCATCAAAGTTCACACCAACCTCCAACTCTTGGGCTCAAACGATCTGCTTGCCTCAGTTTTTCTGTTTTTAGTAGAGATGGGGTCTTACTCTTGCTCAGGCTGGTATTAAACTTGTGGGCTCAAGCAATCCACCTGCTTCTGCCTCCCAGAGGGCTGGATCACAGTCGTGAGCCACTGCTCCCAGCCCAAAAGATAATTTTCAATATTAAAAATTTTGAACGTACTGGCGTGGCACCTGTGGTTCAAGCAGCTAAGGTGCCAGCCACATACACCTGAGCTGGTGGGTTCGAATCCAGCCCGGGCCCGCCAAACAACAATGACGACTGCAACCAAAAAATAGCTGGGCATTGTGGCAGGTGCCTATGGTCCCAGCTACTTGGGAGGCAGAGGCAGGAGAAACGCAGGAGCCCAGGAGTTGGAGGTTGCTGTGAACTATAATGTCACAACACTCTACTCAGGGCGACAGCTTGAGGCTCTGTCTCAAAAGAAAAAAAAATTTTTTTTGAATGTACTTAAGTTTTTCTCATGTATGTAATATTTGAAAAGTAAACAAGTACTTGAATACGTCGAGTTCAAGTAGTTTATTTTCAAATTGTATGAGAGATTTGTAAGTTTAGGATGAAGTTAAATTGTATAAAGAGCTAAAGAATATAAAATGAATACCATTTCAATACCAAGAAGATGAGATCACAGTGATATTGAATATGTAGAATGTTACTGTTCTTACTTCTACTAGATTCTATTTTAGAGTGTAATTTTTACTTAATTTTATGATTAGCCTAAGGACTAGGGGACTCTGGAACATGTGAAATTATAGGCAGGAATTTGAATATATGTATATATATGCAGTTTTCTAAGGAGAGGTCTTTCTTTCTCAAAGGAATATTTTCCCAATATATGTTCAGAAGTACTAGATTAGGTAGAGGTTAGTATGATGACTACATGTATTTAAATAAAGTTTATTTGAAAATATTGATGGTAAAGCTGAGTGTAGTGGCTCATGCCTATAATCCTAGCACTCTGGGAGACCAAGGTAGGTGGATTGCTTTGAGTTCAAGAGTTTAAGACCAGCCTGAGCAACAGCAAGACCTCATCCCTACTAAAATCAGAAAAATTAGCCTGGCATTGTGGCGGGCATCTACAGTCCTAGCTACTTGAGAAGCTGAGGCAAGAGGATATCTTGAGGCCAAGAGTTTGAGGTTGCTGTGAACTGTGATGCCAGGATACTGTACCCTGGGGTGACAGAGTGTGAGACTCCATCTCAAAAAAAAAAGAAAGAAAGAAAAAAATTATTTTGAAAACCTAAAATCTAAACCAACATTTATTTTACCCTAGTGTAGATGAGAGAAGCTGAACTGAGAGCACAATCTGAGTAAAAGACTGACTGATACTAATTTGAAAAAATGTCGAATTCTGATAGCACTTTCATAATTAAGATATTACAATGAAAAATTAAAGAAGTATGGCAGGACAACAGTTTTCTAACTACTTAATGTCTTTGAAAATAAATGCTAATGTTTAATCAGTTTAACCAAAATAGTCAGTAAACTTATCTTTCTAACATCCACCATCCCAACTGTTCGTCAGTCAACAAAAATAAAATTACATCAGTTTAGTCCCTGCTGAAAGTAAATGTATATGAATATAAAGGAAAATGTGTGTGGGCTTGATTTGAAATTTAGACTTGATAGTTTAGGAGAAAATGATTTTCTTCATTTTAAAAAAGTTACTAAATACCCAGTTTATAGGCATTGGGGACATACCAGCAAAAAAGAGGACAATGACATCTGTTTCATGGCATATATAGTCTGGTGTGGGGAAACCAAAAATAAATAACCAAAATGTGTAATGTGTTAGATGGTGATAAATGCTGTGAGGAAAAATGAAAATAAAGAAGAAGGTGGGGATAGTGAAGGCCAGAGGCAGGCTGTGGTTTTAAACGGTGGTTGGGAAGGTCTGAGTAACATTGGAGTTGAGCAGAGGAGGTGAGAGGCCACACCATGCTGAAGTCCAGTGGCAAGAGCCTGCCTGGTGTGTTTGAGGAACTATAGGGAAGGAGTGAAGTCCTACATGGAGTTAGAAAGAGAAGTCAGAGGTGCGGTCACAAGTCAAGGGCGAGGTGGTCGGTGTTCTGCCTTGTCGGAAAGACTTTTGCTTTTACTCTGAGATTGGAAGCTGTTGGAAAGCGTTCAGCAGAGGAGTAATATCCCTCTGGTTACTAGGCTGAGACTAGGGGGAGGCAAAAGGAGAAGCAGGGTGGCTGATTAAGAAACTATTAGAAAAACCCAGAAATGAGCAGCTTGGGCTATAGTGCTAGCTGTAGAGGGGGTAGGAAGTGGTGAGATTTCCCATCTGAAGGTAAAGAAAGTATTTTAAAGGTAGAGTTGACAGAAATTGCTAAGTGTATAAGATATGGTACCAAAATAAATGAAGAGGAAAACTATAGCCACTTGCTAAGATCAGGAACATTATGGCAAAAGCCATACTATTTTAGATGTCCATTAGAATCTGAGTAACTATGTTAAGTAGGCACTTGGAAAATAAGCCTGGGGCTTAGGGAAGATTTCCTAGCTGGAGATATAAGATTTCCTAGCTGTGTCTTTTAAGCCATGAAACTGGATGAGATCACCAATGAGTAAGTACAGGTGGTAAGAGAAGTTTGAGGACTGGGCCCTTGGGTATTCCTATGTTCAGATTTATAAAGTAAGGAGAGACAAGAAAGGAGACTGAACAGGAGTCCAGATGAGGTAAGAGGAACCAAGAAAGTGTGGTGCTCTGGAACCCAAAGAAGTGCTGCTGGTGGGTCAAGAATGGGGATATTAACTTCAGGGATCAAAGAGGAGTTTTGCTTTTAAATAATATGTGAGAAATTTCAGCATATTTATAATGCAACAGGAGTGTTTCAGAGTAAAGGAAAATTTGATGGTGCAAGAAAGTCACTTTTATTTTAGTGCCAAGAGAAAATGGGATCCTGTAGTGTAGAGGAAGAGAAGGCAGAGTAAGTGGGCCTAGTTGAAGGCAGCTGGAGAGATGTGGCAGGAGCTTGGGGTAGGTCTCTTTGGATGTTGTTTCTCTGCAAGGTAGTAACTAAGGCATTAGCTGAAAGTGAAGAAGCTGGTTGTTGGTGAAGAGTGAAGCGAAGGTGTGCAAGAGTCCTCTAAGAGAACAGAAGACTAGGTGCACTAGGGAAATTGGTAGGAACGCTGTCCTGTTACAAATCTAAAGTGACATGGCCATTCTCCAGTCATTTATACTGGTTCAGGTTGGAGGTACATGTGGGGGGAAAGCCAAGAGTTGAAATTAAAGTGCAGAAATTTTTTTGGTTAAGTACACAAATCAAGAAAGGAGCAAGGGAATTTGTGGTGTGAACAAATTAGCATCATAATGGACCATGCCATCAAACTGCTTGAAGAGGGAGGGGAAGGCACAGAGCCTGGGAGGGATAGGGAAAAAGTTGTAGTATCAATGGAGTGCAGGGCGTGATGGCATCAAAGAATGGTTGGCATTGGGCCCTAGGAGAAGAGAGTGAGAAAGCTAGTTTGGTATCAAAAAGTGAAATGACAAAAGATCGTAGTTACTGGTAATGCCCAGATCTCTGAGTATGACCATGGCAGTGAGTGGCTGAAGTAGAATGAAGTATAGGTTCACTGGAGGAGAAGGGCTGTAAGAAATTGAAGGACTCATGATACTGGAAGAAAATAATAAATGATTGTGACAAGAATGCTATAAGAGAACATGACGGAGAGCTACCGTCTAGGAAGTGAATTAGGAAATGGTACATGAATGCAACAAGGAGGTGTTATCATCTGATATGAGATTCAAAGCTAGGATTTTCAGGGAAGAGGGAGAATGGTCTAGAAGCAGCAACGTGAACCAAGAAGTAAACTCCCTATGTGCATGTCAACTGGTGTGACAGGAATGGGAGAACAAATAGCCACCATTTGAGAGAGCTGCGCAGGAGACAGTGCTTAATAAAGAGTTTATTGGCAAATTAATATACTACAAATTGAGTTGATGGATTCTCAGGAAATCACAAAATAAAGTAGAATTATTTAATGTGATTAACTAAAGAACTCTATTTCCTACACTTTGTGGGTTCTGAAGGAAGTGGGTGTCAAGGATTGTAGGAGATTGCCGTTTAATAGAAGAGAATGTCCAGTGTTGGGGTGAGAGTGAACTATTCACCTGTGGCAGGTGGCAAGAACATTAGTGTAATTGGAAAAGAGTTAGATGCTACAAATATCTTTTTAAAAGGTCTTTTGAATGATAGAAGCACATTAGCAGAAACCTCAGGCTTAGAAACTGGTATGTGAGGAACCGACTATAGACCCATGATGATAATACCAAGACTGATGCTTCTAATACTTACTGTGCTTTGAACGTTTTTCAAAAATAATTTAATTAATGGTCTTTAAAATTTTCGCGACTCCTCTCACGGTGCACCAGTTGAAAGTCACTGCTGTAGGCCCTTTCTTGGAGATCTGGATGATGCTATGGAAATTTATTTGACAATATGTATTTAGTTCAGTTTTAGCTTTTTGTTATCCTTTTGAAAATAGGACATTTTATTATTTGGTATTTTTAAAAATCACTATATAATTTTAAGAGGTGAGAGATTTTAACCAATTTCTTACATTGTTTCTCTCATTTTTAAATCTAGATTTCACTTTGCTGGCGATGGACATGCCAGGCACAGCTCCATCAGATCTTCAACCTCAGCCGGTTATATCAATAATCCAACTTTTTGGTTGGGATGATATCATCTGGCCCCAAGTTGTAGCAAGATATTTAAGTCATTTTCTACAAAATAGGTACGTGTTTTTATTTCAAGTATATACATCAGTGCCAAGTCCATTATAGATCAGTACCCTAGGAAGGTAAGAATTTTCACAAATGGAAATTGATCTTTACTACTTATACTTTGATGTTGGCAGGGTTTTGCAGATGTATCAGTATTTTGACATGAGTCACAGTAGGAGAGCTAACTTAAGTTTCGTGACCTGCTTTAAAAATAAAGTTTTTTTGGTTAGCCCTTTCAAAACTGTTTTTGTAGGACTGCCTTATTATTACCCTGAAATTATCTTCCTACGATACCCATTGAGAAAGAAATTATACAGATGTTATTACTGAATTTGTAAAACACTGTTATATTATTGCAGTTTTAAACTTAATAACTTTCCTTTTATAGCTAGATTTTTAAAGATTTGACTCTTGTAAGATATGAATAAGGTGCTTCACCTGAAGAATGGCTTTGTCTTTTTTTCTTTTCTTTTTTTTTTTTTTTTTTTTTTTGAAGCAGGGTCTCTGTCACCCAGGCTGGAATGCAGTGGTGTCATCATAGCTTACTACAACCCCAAACTCCTGGGTTCAAGCAATCTTTCTGCCTCAGCCTCCTGAGTGGCTGGGACTACAGACGTGTATCACCACACCTGGGTAATTTTTCTGGGTTTTTTTTAGAGGTAGTATCTCTCTATGTTGCTCAAGCTGGTCTCAAGTGACCCTCCCTCCTGGGCATCCCCGACTGCTAGGATTACAGACATGAGCCACCACTCCCAGCCAACAGTGGCTTTCTTATCTGTAAGTATCTCGTGCTGCCACATTGCAGAAGAAGTCTGAGAAACCTCAATACAAAAAATAGACAATAAATAAAGTTACAATAGAAAGAGTGTAGAGTGATTAATGAAGGAAAATAAAATAAATATATAAGCCTTAGAGGTCCATGTAGTTCATATCCAAGCTATCAGTTAGTGGAAATGAAGAGAAATGTAGTTGGTGGGTAATTTATTTCCTAAGGAGATTCATTAAGCAGTCACTAGTCTTACATTTTCTCACTTGGCTTTTAGTTGTAAAGTAAGGAACTGTTTTCTAGAATCCTTTCTAGCTTAATAGTTCTATAATAATAATGAATGTTTCATATTATTTAATAAACACTTGCTAAAAATATTTGAAATAAAATTTTCCTCTTAAAAATAATATTCTGGGTGGCTCCTGTGGCTCAAAGGGGTAGGGCACCAGTCCCATATGCCAGAGGTGTCAGGTTCAAACCCTCCCCTTCCCCCCCAAAAAAAAAACTGCAAAAGAAAATAATAAATATAATATTCTTAGTGTATTGGCTGGATATGGTGGTTAATGCTATAATCCTACTACTCTGGGAGGCTGAAGCAGGAGGATCACTTGAGCTCAGGAGTTTGAGATCAGCCTAAATAAGAGGGAGACCCCCATCTCTACTAAAACGAGAAAAATTCGCCAGGCATTGTTTCTGGTGCCTGTAGTCCCAGTTACTTGGGAGGCTGAGGCAGGAGGATTGCTTGAACCTAGGAGTTTGAGGTTGCTGTGAGCTAAGCTGACACCAAAGGTCTCTAGCCTGGGCAGCAGAGTGAAATTCTGTGTCAATAAATAAATAATAATGTTGTTAGTGTATTATTAATAGTTGAAGAAACTGAAAAACAAAAGTGTTTAATAGCTTTGGCAAAGTTATATATGTAATAAACGATCAGTCTATGTTATTAAATATTATGTGTTCTTTTATGACAAGTTATATTTAAAGTATTTCAGAACAGCATTTTTAAAATTGTGATTTATTTGCATTTTTAAATTTTATGATGTTCCATTAACACTTTATATTTAGGTTAAGACCACCCCATAGAAAGAAATTTTTATTAATTTTTTAATAAATTTAAATTTATTAAATTGTTAGTAAATTTAAATAAATAATAATGACTGACTATGGCAGAGGAGAACAGGAAAGGATGGGACAGGAATGGGAATGCCAGCAGACAGAGAAATACACTCTGTCTTCAGCTTTTCTGTACCTATCATTCCCACTGCTCTGTTTACTTATCACTGACGACCATTTTTTATTCTACTTGCTGCTTCCTTCATTATTATCTTCCCTTTCTACCTCCTTTCTCATTTTAACCATATTTTTTCTTATTCTGTTTCTGTAGGTAAGAAATGGGATAAGCCTTAGTATAAGTCTACACTTAACGCCATCAGAGGAAAAGGAAAGTTGAAAATTAGAACAAATGAAAACAAGAGTGTTTAACATACCTTTTGGGGTATATCTGTAGTGCTCATTTTCAGGAATCATGTCTACATTAGTATATTCATCAGAAAAATAAGTGAGACCAAGGAGTTGGGGGAATGTTAGAATGATTTTCTTTATATCTTCATCTTTATACTCAAGAAACGTATTGTCATTGGTGGTTTGGGTTCTTTAAAAGATTTTTGTCAACTGTTTTTCAGCACATTATGTGAAACAGTTTCCAATTCCGGCTATGTATCTTTTCAAGCCTTAACCATAAGATCTTGGATCCGTTGTGTTTTGCAAATGTACATAAAAAACTTCTCTGGGCCTGATGATTTGTTCATTGAAAAGAATCTTGAGCAGGTAGTTGGTAAGTGTTGTAGGCTTTCTTGGAGAGATGGTGATAGCTATGTTTATATGATTTGTTATGTAAACTAATAAAAGATGTACAAAATGGATTTATCATTAGGAATGAATATAAGCAGAAACTTTACTTTACAGCCTATTTTTTAAAAATATTTTTCTGTTACTGTATATGACATATTTCTCTGCTATAGAGATAAAAGAATTTGTTTCCTCGAAACCCAAGAACAAAAACTTGCTTCTCAGGTGACAAGCTATTTTTTGTTATTATGAAGAAAGTGATCACCAAAAAAGTGGAAATCCGAAGTAAATAACCAGATATGACACTGTGAATACCCTACAAAGAAAAATATCCAATTATGAACGATTCTCTTCTATTTTATGTTAGATATTTTGCCTTTCTTATGATTTACTATTAATCATTGTGTAATACAGGTGCTTTTTTCTAATATCCCATACAGTTCTGGTGTCTGTAGGGCATACTATTTCCTACAGCTATTGTTTATGGCCACTTGGTAATTTCATGAAGTCTGGTCTGAAAAAATGTTCCCAATTTATTTGGATATTTTATTCATTGGGCTTTACTTGAATAACTTTTTGGAGTAGGATGTGAGAGAAGTGAGAGAAACTTAATTCAAGTCTTCAGTTTTGTGGAAATTTCATTTTACAAGAAAGTATATCATAAATGAATAGTATATAATTTTCCCTTCTCTGGTGTATAATTTTATATTTTATTATATGAGTTTGTGTAACAAATATAAATGCTACATTATTTTATTTTAACAGAAAAACAATACATGAAACAGTTGACTGAACTGACAAAGTTACTATTTAAACTATCAGAAGTAAAGAGTATTTTCTCAAAGGCTCACTCTGAATATTTACCCATACCAGAAGACCCTAAAAAAGCACTTATTCTCTTCCTTGAGGTAATTTTTATTTATTAGTATAATTGTCCAGATAAATTATTATTTTTCAGAAAAATCTGAAATATTCTTAAAGTTTTTCTATAAAATGAATTTTTATTAATTGAATTATACTGTTGGTTACCTGCTGTTATAAACTTGTGGAGGAAGAAAAATATGATTTAAGGAACAGAAAATTTTATATTTAATTAAGGACAACAGAAAAATTACATTTAATAAGAATAATAAAAACTAGGGAATACTATGTAAAAGCTTTAATCCAAGGCTAACTTAGATTGTACGAATATCTTATCACTGAAATTACTGGACACAACATTCTTCAGAAACTGGAGTACTAAATTTTCTTGTAAAGGGTCCATCGTTGTTCCAGCTTAACATGTACCACTCGGTAGCAAACAGTGTAAGCATAAGCACCATCTACTTTATATAATAGTATGGTTGGGGCATTAAACTCCATTTATTTTGTTTTGTCTCCAAAATAAATGGTCTCATTCAAAATTTCATTTTTAATTATTAATTTCATAGGAATCTATGAACAAACTTAAGTGAGGTTGTTCTTGTGTTTGGATTAGTGTAAGCTATTCACAGTAAAATTTGGTTTAGTTTTCTATAGAGTGGTTGGAATCAGCTACAGTGGAATTATAACCAAAAACAACCTCTCTATCAATACTAATTCTTCCATTGATTTCCATTAAGTTAAAGTACAATAGTATGACAATTTGAGATGTCATATAATTCCCCAAAATATTTAGTAATAGTAAATGCAGATAGAAAGTACACATTTCTGTTGAGTCCTTTATTTTATAGTGATTGGAAAGATGGAGATTTTACATCTTTTGTGTTTACCTGGATGGAGCTGAAACACACTTTTCCCCCCCCCCCCAGTTTTTTTGGCCGGGGCTGGGTTTGAACCTGCCACCTCTGACACATCAGGCCGGCACCCTACTCCGTTGAGCCATAGGCACCACCCTGAAACATTCTTTTTTGTAAAGTATCATAAGAATGGAAACAGAAGTACAAATGCAGTCAATACTAATATGAAACCGGTATATAAACAACTTCAGGCACACAGGAAAGAAAAACACAAGTATATTCTAGCCAGTCAGGTGGGGGTGGTGGTGGGAGTGATTGGCAGGATCGCACCTGAAACTGGCTGAAACACCTGTGGAATGCTAGGAACCATATTGGACCAGAAAGAGAAATAGAAATCAGGCTCTCCATTGATAGTTTTCAGACCCAAAATAATTTAATTTGACCCAAAATAATTGTTCTTTTATCACTGAGTAAATGATAATTTTTTGGCTGAATGCTTGATGATATTATGCTAGGATTTCTTAGAGGGTTGAAAAACCTTAATTCTTGATCTCAGAACTTTTACTTACCTTAGAATGAAAGACATATACAAAGGCTAAAACATATACAAGGCTTAATTCTTAGAACTTTTACTTATCTGAGAATGTAAGACATATACAAAGGCTAAAGCATATGAGACAGAACACAAAGCATTATATGCTAAATTGGTTGATAGTTCAATCAGTAAGTAATTCAGAGCATCTTGGTATAAAAAGGAAGCATGGATTTTACCCTATGAAGAATATGAAGGCTTTGTAAGTTTTTAAGTAGGTATGATTTGATCAAATGACTTTTTATCAAAGTAGCAATAGTGCAGATATTAAAGGTACAAAGAATTGTTAGCCAGAAATTTGTGAGGTTTTAAAGGAATTGAAGATTGATTGGCTATGGGATTTCTGAATGGATATGAAATAAATATTATGTTTAGAAGAGTGATGATACCTCTACCCAGAAGAAAAAAAAATCATTTTACCACAAGGACATTTGCACTAGAATGTTTATTGCAGCTCAGTTCACAATGCCAAGATGTGGAAGCAGCCCAAGTGCCCATCAGCCTGTGAATGGATTAACAAACCGTGGTACATGTATATCATGGAGTCCTATCCAGCCATAAGAAAAGGTAGAGACTTTATATCTTTTGTGTTTAGATGGAGTTGAAACACATTCTTTTTAAGTAAAGTATCGGAAACAAAAGTATCAAATGTAGTCAATACTAACCTGAAACCAGTATATAAACAACTTCACACCCACAGGAGACAAAAACACAAGTATAGTTGAGCAAAGGGGACTCGAGAGGAGGGGGGAGAGTGATTGGCAGGTTTTCACCTAATGTGCCGGTGTTCAGCAACCCCCTGGGTCAAGGGCTCAACTGCAACTTGAACTTTACCTTAGAAATGAAAACAATGTAACCTAAACATTTGTACCCTCATAGTAATCTGAAATTAAAAAAAAAAAGTGATAATACATTCAGGGGGAGATAGGAGCATCATGGTTTAGGGTAGGGCAGGAATAGGTAAAAAGGTCAGTTTTAAACTTGAATTTGTGTTGGGAGTCCCATATAGTTGTACTCATAGTCATGAGTTAATGCAGAGAAAGGATACAAAACATAGTTAGGAAAGGAAAAAGGTACAGGGAGTGAAGTGTAGAGAAACCAAGCACAACTTTCAAGAGTCTTTTCCCATTGAAGTTAAGCAGGATGTGCTTCATTCCTCCTGCAGGAAATTATGACAAGATGTGAAATATTGTCTACCAGAAAAGCTCATTGGCTACTCAGTGCTCGTGTTTTTTATTGGAGACTGATCATGTATTTCCTCTTTTCTTAACACTTAAAAAATTCCACACTTCAGGAGGAAAGAAAGTATTCAGCATAAACCATAATGTTTGAACAGACAGTTTGGGTACAGTGAACCATTTTTGTCAAGGAATAGTAGGAAGCCTCCCAAAGTCTAAAACTCCAAATACTAGCAAAGGGCCAACCTTATTTATACACAGTATGTTTTAAGGGTAGCAGTGTTGAGTCTCATCACCACACAGAAATGGTAGAATAACATGAAAGAAATTATAGTAAAGGTACTAAAAAATACACTTTTTAGTCTAAGAAGATTAAGCTAAACATAGAGAAATATCAAGATGTCTAGGGCACTGATGTTCAAGAATGTGGCTCGGGCGGCGCCTGTGGCTCAAGGAGTAGGGTGCCGGTCCCATATGTCGGAGGTGGCAGGTTCAAACCTAGCCCGGGCCAAAAACCAAAAAAAAAAAAAAAAAAAAGAATGTGGCTCATGGACTCCTGGGGGTTACTGATACCTCCATCTCAAAAGTATCTTGACGTTTATAGAAACAGTGCAAAAGCTTTTGTATGAATCAACACTGGCCTGAGATTATAGTAGTAGCCGTGATAATTTACATTTCTATGAACTCAGAGAAAAAAAATCCAGTTTTACCAAAGAATATCCTTAATGAAGCAGTAAAATTATTAATTTTATTAAATTTTGACCCTAGAATACATGTCATTTCAATATTTTATGAATGATGACCATGTAAAGCACACGTAAAGCACTTTTGCTGCATAAGGAAGCAATGTGGTTGTCTGAATGAAAAGCACTTCAGGGGGCGGTGCCTGTGGCTCAGAGGGGAGGGGTTCCGGCCCCATATGCCAGAGATGGTGGGTTCAAACCCAGCCCCGGCCAGAAACTGCAAAAAAAAGAGAAGAAAGAAAAGTACTTGAGGGATTATTTGAGTTGTAAGCTGAACTGACTGCTTTTATCTTGAAAGTACAACTGATAAAGTTTAGTTATTCAGACTTGGTTATTTGGCAGACATTTTCTTAAAAATGTATGAAGTGAGCCTGTCACTTCAAAGAAAACAACTGATAGTATTTGTTATTAAAAATATGATTCAGGAGAGTGGTAGGGCACAGGGCAGAGCCCTCAGTCGCTCTGGGCTAGACCTGGCTGGTGTCTGTCTGTGGTGCCGTGGCTCTCTTCACTCTTCTAACCCTTCTCATGCAAGCTGTGAGTGGGGCTGAGACGGAGGCCATGCGTCCAGGCCCATCCTCGGTGCCTACACCAACCAGTATTGTATAATTAAGTCCTATAACATGAACCCTATCCAGTATTGGGAATACCAGACGATGCCACAGCCTCTGAACATAGGAATGCAGTATGGATTGGTTCCTGTATCAGTACTGTTTATCATTTTTGTCATTATTTTTAGCCACATTGAAGATCCATCAAGTTTTCTGTGGTCTAGAGTTAAAACTAGGGTTCTGGGGTTAGACAAAAAGAATCTGACTATGCAGAATCAATAGAATTTATTTTGTGCCAACATGGAAAAATTGGACCACCTAAACTGGATATCAGAAAGAAGGAAAACCAAATTATTATTGACATATTTCACCCTTTAATTGTAAATGGAGAAGAACAGGGAGCCACGTATGATGATGGAAATACCCTGTTACACCTTTATGTACAATGTATACATGATAGTGAATGCAAGTGAGATACTAGAAGAATACTCATACAGACGGGAGATGATTGTGGTGAAACTCGTGCCAGTTAAGTACCGGCGTCCTCAGTGAATCCTCAGTACTGTGTTTCAGCAGAAGGAGCCTCAGACACGTGGGGTGTTAAAACTGAACGGTCAGAAGAAGTTTCTATTAACATTTTCAGTAACAACATAAGAGATTCTGTTTAGATTTCAGGTTTTGCTGCTGTTCTACTCTTCGTAGTACTTAGCCTGGTAGTTTTCTGTTATATTAAGAAGATTAATCAATTTAGAAAAAAAAAGTATAGTGTTACCCAAGTCCTTGCTTTCTGTGGTAAGAAATGTTACTTAGACAAAACCTGAATCAAGTGTATTGCTCATGACATTGTACCAGCCAGTTAAAGAAAAGGCGATGATCTGTGAAGAGCCCTTGTCCCAGGATGCAGACATGCACCCCGAGGACGGTGCAGAAGCCTACAGAGAAAACTTCCTAGTGAAACAGCATTGTGGCTTCTGAAGAAAGTGTTTCTGACGTGGCCCCTAGCAGCCTCCTGACTCCCCTAAAGGGAGAGAATTTTTTACCTTTAAGCAGTGACCATGTGAACCCCTGCAGTGTCTGTCGCTTTGAACTCTTATCACTCCAGAAATAATGGTCTGATAATGGCCATGTGGGGTCAGAGGGCTTATTATCTGACTTGGAATCTCTCCTCCACACAGCCCCCAAATAAACTGAAATACAGACAGAAGGACAAGAGTCTGCAACATTCAGAAACACCCGCAACTCTTTTTTTTTTTTTGCAGTTTTTGGCCGGGGCTGGGTTTGAACCTGCCACTTCCAGCATATGGGACCAGAACCCTACTCCTTTGAGCCACAGGTGCCGCCCCTCCGCCCCTCTAACTCTTTTGCTTATGATAAGCCACATGTGCTAGTGGAGCTGCTTGTGGGTGGGGGAAAGAATCCTTGATTGGTTATAGACTTGCAGCAGATTCAAAAAAATCTTCCTGAGATCAACAACTTCAAAGGATCTGATGTTCCTGGGCACTTTTTCTGCTTTGATTTTACAAAAAGATCATGATCTCTTAAATGTACCTTAGTTGATAATAACCAAATGGAGTGTCTCAGTTTAGATAAATGTGAAAAGAGGTACTGTCACATTTGGTCTGAAAATTACAAAGACTTTTTAAAAAAACCAAACCAGAAAAACCACGGCAGCTTATGAGCCTTTCTGCATGGACGGGTTAGCTATAACTATAAACGCTCCAGTATCCCTGCTTTCTCTGAGAACAGGTGATGCTCCTAGGTCCTTTCTGGCTCCTTCAAGAGCTATAACGGATTTTTTTTTTCTGTTCCTCAGTATGGTATTTGTTTGGATAAGCTTATATACATAGTATTTTTAAATTCCAAAAGTTTTTCAAAATTGGATTTAAAATCTAGAGCATGTATATATTATTGAAACACTACATTTAGAGTTTTTTAAAATATTTTTAAAATTATATATATATATAGAGAGAGAATTCAGACTTTCAAGAAAATCAGAATTTTGGAAACCTCGTATTTGCCATTGTGAGCTTTATTTTTTATTTATTTGTTGAGACAGAATCTCACTCAGTCCTCCTAGAGTAAAGTGACGGACATCATAGCTCACAGCAACTTCAAACTCTTGGGCTCAAGCAATTCTCTTGCCTCAGCCTCCCAAGTAGCTGGGACTATAGGCACCTGCCACAGTGCCCGATTATTTTTTTTTATTTATTTATTTATTTTGTAGAGACAGAGTCTCGCTTTATGGCCCTTGGTAGAGTGCCGTGGCCTCACACAGCTCACAGCAACCTCCAACTCCTGGGCTTAAGCGATTCTCTTGCCTCAGCCTCCCGAGTAGCTGGGACTACAGGCGCCCACCACAACGCCCGGCTATTTTTTGGTTGCAGTTTGGCAGGGGCGGGTTTGAACCCGCCACCCTCGGTATATGGGGCTGGCGTCCTACCGACTGAGCCACAGGCGCCGCCCCCGATTATTTTTTTGTAGAGACAGGGTCTCGCTGTTGCTCAGGCTGGTCTGGAACTCTTCAACTCAAGCAGTCCACCTGCCTCAGCCTCCCAGAGTACTAGTATTACAGGTGTGAGCCACTGCGCCTGGCCCCATCATGAGCGTTAGAGCTTCCTAATTCTTTTTTTTTTTTTTTTTTGAGCTTCCTAATTCTTAAAGACTTTTCTAATGAAAATGGTAGTGGTATTAACAACTGTGATTTTTTTCCGATATGGATAATGAAATGTGTCAATATTGAGAAGCTGACTAACTTGACCAACATTTTCCAAATGACCAATAGAGAGTTTTTTTAAAGCATTCATATGTGTTAAAGATTCATTCAAAGTACAAGACAGACCAAATGGCTCCTGATGCAGCAGGCTCCACAATATACAGACATGGTTTCGAATTCTGTGGCTCATTAGATTCTGTGATTTAGTTACAACTATCCTTTATGAAACACTGCTTGTTAAATTTTAGTAAAGAGGAATTTCCATAATTATCTGAAAACGTCTTTCAAAATACTTTTTTCTCTTCTAGCTACATATATTTATAAGGCTGGATTTTCTTCAACTGTAGCCTCTCATAAGTTATATGCAGAAGAAGATATGAGAAATTAGCTATCTTTTATTAATATAGGGATAAAAGAGATTTGTAAAAATGTTAAACAGTTTGTGCACTAAGTCTTTTGTTTTGGAAAATCTTTCACTAAAATATGTTATTTATATTAATATATAATCATTTTCAGTGAATTATAAATTTATAATTTTCTAATGTAAATATCAACAGATAAAAGTCAAATAATGAAAAACTCTTCAAGAGCCTTTATCTTTAAATGTGTAAAAGGGAACTAAGACAAAATCTGAGAACCTCTGATTGAGGGCCAGAAATGTAGAAAACAGAGGGCAGAGAGCTAAAGAGAAAAGAAATGGATGGACCCGGTAAATCTCTTGTTGTCAGTCTCCCCGTGTCTTGTTCACTCAGCTTCACTGAGTTCCTTATCTTTTTTTCCGTTTCTCATTTTATTATCAACTTGGTCACCTTTTAATGTCACCATGAATAATTTAAGCCCTCATTTTAAAACTTCTCCAGTAGTCTCTCAGTCACAGAAGCAGTCTTCACTTCTGCCCCCCACCGCATGTGTCCCTTCCATGACTAACCCTGAGTCGTGGACTCACTTAGAGCATCTGAAACTTTTGACTACCACAGCCTGTCCCTCCAGCTCATCAGTTACTGCATTTTGACCTTTCATTCCCTTTTATTCAAGTATGACATCCTCTTAAGACCTCATTTGCTTGTCCTCAATTAAAGCCCTTTGGTCCTCACTGGAGCTATTCCTAGCAACACCTTTACAATCATGGGTCTTTTGTCTTTCATACTACAGACCTCAACCTTGGCTCAACGTAACTATCTGCTTTCTGTCCTTCGTTTTCTCTGCTGAGTACTTTAGAAGAAAAGTCACATACCGTTTGTATTGGTGTCATTCATGGTCCACTCTGAGTCTTGGAAATCCAGTTTAAGTTCTCAAAACTGGTTTGAAAACTTAACTCCTTTCCTCAAATTTTGTAACCCATCTTTAGCCAGTTGTCTTTTGATTCTTTTGTGGCTTTTCACCTTTGACTTATCCTTACCCTCCTTCAGTTTATTCTCCCATTTATTTCTCCACCTTGTCCACCTCACTGTTCTTCTCTTACCACCCCACCACACAATTCTCTCCACCACCTCTTCGTTTTGCCTTCTCTGCCCCATTCTGTTATTATTTTCCTGAGCATCAGATGTGTTATAAAGCAAATTCTGGGGAGATAAATGATCCATATCATAAACCTGAATGTTATAGAGGCTTTACTTGTGAGAATTTCATGTAACTTATAGGTCTTCCTTGTAGGAATTTGGGTATTTTGAATTCTTGTCATTTAATGAGGAAACGGTGAGTCAGCATGTTTGGAGGGCTTTATGTGATTTGGTTACTAGCCACTTGTACATCAGTTTTTTGTTTCTTTTCACTAATACTTTCCTGAGTCAGACCTTCTGTGAATAATTATTGGCAAATTGAATTTTTTTATACCTTTAAACTTCATTTTAATTATTAAAAATAAGATAATTCTTTTCACTTAGATTTTAATTGCTATGGAGCTTTCTTGGAAAATTTAGAAAGAATGAAGGCTTAAATAAACACATAGAGGGCTAAAGAAAGAGAAAATTTTGTCTTTTGTTACATCTTTGTTGTATAAAACTTAGAAAGTTAAAAAATGTTTCCCTTTATTTATAGGCTGTTGGTGTAACTTACAGCAATCTCCAGACACTTTCTGATAAATCTGCCATGGTCACAAAATCCTTAGAATACCTTGGTGAAATATTAAAATATATAAAACCTTACTTGGGAAAAAAAATTTCCAGTGCAGGGCTGCAGCTGACTTACGGAGTGATGGGTATGTATTCCTGACATTATTTTGCTAGTTAACATTTCCTTAGGTTGAGCCTATAGAGTCATGATTGATAGGAATATACCGGCCAAATCACTGCTCCTTACATAGTCACATGAATAATAGTCATAGTCATAATAATAATAATAATAATTTAAACTAGATTAAAATAATCCTTGTTGGCCTTCCTGTACCTCTTTAGTACTTTTGTTGGGATTAAGATTACGATTAATACAGGAACTATGCCAACACCAATTGCTCTCAGTAGTCTATTATGAGTCATATTGTGAACACCCAAACATAAAATGTACCTTTTTTAAAATGCTTATTTGTACTTTGTTAGTATTTTAAAAGATCAGAAAACTATCACTTTATTTTTATGGCCTGCTCTGTATGACGTTGGTTAGGAGAGTATTTAATACAGTACTAAAGATATTTATGCTTCAAATCTTCTTTCTCAAAATATTCTGTTTTTTCACCGGCACAGTGGCTTATGCCTGTAATCCTAGCACTCTGGGAGACAGAGGCCGGTGGATTGCCTGAGCTCACAGGTTCAAGACCCCCGTCTCTAAAAATAGCTGGGCGTTGTGGCCAATCACACTACAGTCACCTGTAGTCCCAGCTACTCAGGAGGCTGAGGCCAGAGAATCGCTTGAGCCCAGGACTTTGGAGTTGCTGTGAACCATGACCCCACGGCACTCTAGCGAGGGCAAGAAAATAAAACTCTTGTCTCAAAAAAAAAAAAAAAAAATTCTATTTTTTTCAAAAATATTTTTCTGTGCCTACTCTGTAACAATGGACTTTATGCTTCTTTAGAAAATCAGTAATTTTGGCGACACCCATAGCTCAGTGAGCAGGGTGCTGGCCACATACACCAAGGGTGACAGGTTTGAACCTGGCCCATGATGGCTACAATAACAATGACAACTCCAAAAACAACAAAAAAATAGCCAGGCATTGTGGCAGCCACCTATAGTCCCAGCTACTTGGGAGGCTGAGGCAAGAGAATTGCTTAAGCCCAAGAGTTTGAGGTTGGTGTGAGCTGTGATGCCAGGGCACTCTACCTAGAGTGACAGCTTGAGACTCTGTCTCAATTTAAAAAAAAAAGGAAAATCAATAATTTGAAAATCTTTCTTCACTAAAACCATGATGCTAATCAAACATAAGAACTGGATAAAAGTAAATGAGAAAAAATTCCTTAGAGATTTTTAACGTAG
Source organism: Nycticebus coucang (assembly GCF_027406575.1). Taxonomy (NCBI): domain Eukaryota; kingdom Metazoa; phylum Chordata; class Mammalia; order Primates; family Lorisidae; genus Nycticebus; species Nycticebus coucang. The sequence continues at coordinate 73,083,580 of NC_069784.1, read as the reverse complement.
AATTTGGGATTTGGGCAATTTTTATTTCTCTGTGGCCAAACATTATATATTGTGAACATATGAATAAACCTGATTTGGGCTGTCTGAAAATGTTTTATCTTTGTCGTGAAAGGTTAAAGAGAATGTGAAAATGTGTAAATATGAATGATGTAAATTGTAGTGAAAATGGTAAGAATTCAAACATCTTAATTATAGAGGAAATAAGAGAATTTATTATAAATTTGACATAGTAAAATGTAGATTAGTAAATTTTTAAAATTTAGGCTTATAATTTATTAGTCTTTAAAAATTTTTTTCTGATGTTTCAAGATTTAGATTTTGCCAGCCTAAATGTATGATTTCAGGGTATGTATTTTACGAAATATGTGGGTAGCCTTATCAGGAACTACAAAATGGTATTTGGATTAGTGATGTGTAGACCTGCAACAGAATTCTAATATTTATGAAGAATTGAGGCCGTTCTTTGTTATGCTGCCTTGTTAATTTTTGACTTAGTTGTAGATAGATCTGTATTTTTTCCTTTTGTCTATGTCTTAAAGATTGAGAGTAGAGTGTAAGTGTTGCCCATTTATTTGTTAGAAATTAGGACAGGTAACTTATATATTCTTAGTGTTAAAGGTTTAAAACCAAATAGAGAAAGAAATATAAGAGAATTTGAACTTGCTTTGAAGTGCATGGGATTGAGTTGTTGTAATCACTAGAGGGTTATTTCATCCCTGAAACTTTGTGCTTTACTTACTAGTCCTAACTGGAAAACGCCCTTCTATTCACTTACCAGGCTGCAGGCCTGCTAGCAGAAGTCACGAAGCTGTCCATAAAATCACACTTCCTATTAAGGAAGCATCTGGGATCCTAGCTACAATTCTAGAAAAGACAGGGTTTTATTCTGATCTTAATATTCTCAACTTCACGCCTCTGTGTTGTTGTTTTTTTCCCTCATTCTTCATAATTCATAATTTTCTGTTCTCATGCCTTTTCTTTTGGTCATCCCGTCTCTTTGGTTATTCTTCTCTTTTGTCTTTGCAATTCAAATTCTACCCATTACTCTTGGATGGCCAGTGCAAATTTACCCTGCTTTCTCACACTCTCAGGTAGATTTGATCTCTTTGCACTTCATCTGTCATGATTGATATTTTTAATGCCTTGCTATTTGTGTATTTAACACGCCCTATTAAATTTCAGCTTATCAAGGGTAGTGGCCATATCTTTAGAATTTTTTGTTCTCATTCTTATGTTGTACCTTGAATAAAAAAGAATATTTATAGAGTATGAATCAGGTCATGAATTGGGAACTGGGGACCCATCAGCTAAAGAGGTTTTTCAAGGTGGGAGATAGTATATACTACATAAATATTTCTGGAATTTAGTAATTTTATAAACCTATCAATAATACATAATATTTTTTTAATGTTCTTAAATGAGCAAAATTACTTTGGCACTATAAGGATTTTTAAATGTATATTGTGGTCATCTGAATGATTTATGCATGAAGTAGAAAAATCAGTAAATACACAAGAAATTTTATAGTGGTTATTTTTGGATGGGAAGGATTATCATATGAGTATCTTTATGTTTCTACATTTTCAGTTTCATCAGTAAATAAGTGTTTATAGCGGGGGGGATCAGGTGTTTTACAAAGCTAGTATATGTATTAAACCTTTCTCAACATTTGTAGCCTATGACTTTTTTTTCTCTTTATCTTTCCTTTTTGCATTTCTTATATCCCTCCACACACACATGTCTACACAAATACCCTTTGCTGCAACTTAGAAAAGTAGGGGTCTGATAGAGCAGTAAAACAAATATATTACTTCTGCCTTGGATGAACTTAGAAAGCTTAAGGTCTTTAGCAAAGGATTTTAACCATTGAGGAAGATGAAAACGGTAGTGTCCCCCACTCCTTTTTTTTTTTTTTTTTTTTTTTTTTTTTTGAGACAGAGCCTCAAGCTGTCACCCCGCGTAGAGAGTGCCATGGCATCACAGCAGCTCACAGTGACCTCCAACTCCTAGGCTTAAGCGATTCTCCTGCCTGAGACTCCCAAGTAAGCTGGGACTACAGCACCTGCCACAATGCCTGGCCATCTTTTGATTGTAGTTGTCATTGTTGTTTGGATTCGAACCCGCCAGCTTTGGTGTATGTGGCTGGTGTGGTGCCTTTGCTGCTTGAGCTACAGGTGCCGAGCCGGTAGTCCCCTTTAATCCATGGGTGATAATGTTTCGTATGTACTAAATCATATGTATGTACTGGTTTTCTTCTGTCCATACATACCTATTACAAAGTTTAATTTATGAATTAGGCACAATAAGAAACTAACAACAATAACTAGTAATAGAACAGTCTACTGTAATAAAAGTTATATGTGTGTATCTCTCCCATTTCTTATTCTACCACCCCGTGGGTATCTAAAAACCGTGGAGTTTGATGAGAATATTTCAGATTGTATATGAAACCAGCACATTGTACCCCTTGATTGCACTAAAGTACACAGCTATGATTTTTTTTTTTTTTTTTTTTGTAGAGACAGTCTCACTGTACCGCCCTTGGGTAGAGTGCCATGGCGTCACAGGGCTCACAGCAACCTTTAACTCTTGGGTTTCCGCGATTCTCCTGCCTCAGCCTCCTAAGCAGCTGGGACTGCAGGCGCCTGCCACAACGCCGGCTATTTTTTTCTTTTTTTTTTCATTGCAGTTTGGCCGGGGCTGGGTTTGAACCTGCCACCCTCAGCATATGGGGCCGGCGCCCTACTCACTGAGCCACAGGCACCGCCCCACAGCTATGATTTTAACAATAAAAAAGAATAAAAACTGTGAGAAGGCTCAGCGCCTGTAGCACAGTGGTTATGGCACCAGCCACATGTACCAAGTCTGGTGGGTTTGAGCCCGGCCTGGGTCTGCTAACCAACAATGACAACTGCAACAAAAAATAGCCGGGTGTTGTGGCCGGTGCCTGTAGTCCCAGCTACTTGGGAAGCTGAGGCAAGAGAATCGCTTAAGCCCAGGAGTTGGAGGTTGCTGTGAGCTGTGATGCCAGAACACTCTACCCAGGGTGACATAGGGAGACTCTGCCTCAAGAAAATAATAAATAAAAATAAATAAATAAATAAATAAAAACCATGGGAAGCAAAACATACTGAGACTCCTGAGAGTGATATGAATCATTTGAAATGGCAGTGGTGATGGCAGTTCCTCTTACAGGTATATTAATGTTAATTAGAATGTAAGTTTTTCTTATATTACTGTCATACTGAAATTTTCTACCTGCTGAAAAAATGAGAAATAAGCCAGCATTATTTAAAATATTGCTAAGGGAACATTAGCAATATTTTGCACAATGTTTCTTTGTGATTGACTATTATACCTCCTTTTATAACAGAAGATTTATGTTGCTGTTTGTTGTTCTTAGAAATAATTGGTTGAGACATGATTGCAACAGGGACTTTGCCTAACAATTGCAATCAATATAACCTGGCTTATTGTACCCTCAATGAATCACCAACAATAAAAAAATAAAAAAAAAAGAAATAATTGGTCGAGCGTTTTTTTTTTCCACAACAATATATTCTTCCATAAACATATTTGTATTTTCCTTCAGAGCTTGAATTTTTAACTTTTTGTTCGATCGAAATGACTTTGAGTTTTATCATTTTATTTGCTATCTAAGATGGAATAAAACATAAAAGCTTATGCAGTATATATACTACTGTGCTGTTCGGACAAGTGCTTAATTCTTTTTAAATTCATTTTCAGTAAAGGAGACCTTAATAGCATTAATACATCCTAATGGAAATTACATATATGCTCTTAATTACTTCCTTAAACAAAGGGTACTCATTTATTAAGCTTAGTATCAAATGTGGCAATTAACAGAGTTCTAGCATCAAGACTTCTAGCAGTAAAGAAGTCTGTTTCTCTTCCTTCTGAATCAAAAATTTTTGTTTACATTAACTAATTAAAAGACGCAAAAAGTGAAGTTCAAGGAGGTAGAGCGATTGTTTGCCTCAAGATATTGCAGCTAATCCTACTTTTTAATTTTAACAATTAGTTATACCTACTTTTTAATTATAACAATTAGTTATATGTTGCAAACTAGATTAAGCCAGCCTGTAAAATTATAAGTAAGATAAATCAAGAAACCAAATGCAAAGTAGTATGATGAGACCCACAGAAAACTGGTATGTGCGCAAAAGCATAATGTATAATCATACAGTATTTTTGGAGGTAGATTATAAATTTGCCCCTGTACTTCCTAGCAGCCAAAGCAAAAAGGGAAATCTATGTCTGTACAGTCGCATAACGTATAAATAAAATCCACTGTCTGAGTGTATACAGGTTAAGTATCCTTTCTCTGAAATGCTTGTGGCCAGAGTGTTTTGGATTTCAGTTTTTTGTTGATTTCAGAATATTTGCATTATACTTAAGTGGTGGAGCACTCCTCATCCAAAGATCTGAAATGTGAAATGTTTTAGTATATTAAGGGCCAATTGTTCAGAAAAATGTATGTTTTTCTTGGCCCAGAACTATGAGAGAAATTTATGTCAAGTCATGCTTTTTGATTTCTAGTATATGTTTTTTCCTACTACATATTTTAATTTGGTTCTGTTTCCTTTAAATACAAATTTTTTTCATGGAATGACAAAATGTTCTGGTTAGAAAATAACCATATTAAAAAAAAATTGGAAAAAAAAATCAAGAAAATAACCATATTGCTGTTACTTCTTTTATGTTAGGAATTCTTGTTAAATCTTGGGCACAAATCTTTGCCACCTCTAAAGCCCAAAAATTACTATTCCGGATCATCGATTGTTTATTGCTACCACACACAGTGTTACAGCAAGAGAAGGAACTGCCTGCACCTATGTTGACCGCGATTCAGAAGAGTCTCCCTTTTTATCTCCAGGTATAGTATGTATGATTATTTAAAAGTTAAAAAAAAAAAATCAATTGAAATTTTGCATTGAAACATAGTTTACTAAATGCAGATTTCTCATCCATTATAATGTCAGGTGTATGTGTGGCACATCCATTAAACAAATTTTAATTTGCTTTTGTGTTTGGTTGGTACTGAAAGATAAGTGCTTCTTAATTTGATGTCCAACAAGGGAAGCTAAAGAGGAAGGAAAAATGGATTTTGATTAAGCAATAAGCAATCCCTTTCAGATGGAGTTTTTAAACAGCATTTTAAGATTCTTGAGAAGTTTTAAGTTATTTCTCTAACTTGTATTCATAATAACATTTCAAACAAACTTGAGTAATTATCAAGCTGAACGGGAAAGAGGAAGAGCAGCCACAGCACAGCACAGCCTGCCCCACGAGGGCAATGCATGGAGGGGAGTGTGGCAGCAGGAGACTCTCGAGGGTTTGTTCCATGCGGCTCTTTTAAACCAGATAGTCCATTCAATTAAGTATTCTTAAAACTGTATAAATAGTAGACTGAAAAATCTGCTGTGTTGCACATTATTCCTTTGGCAGAACTGAAGCTATGTCTTTAATTTGCTCAAGGTGCCCGGCTCCTCTTAGAATTTTCAAGAAGTACCTTTTTTTTTTTTTTGTAGAGACAGAGTCTCACTTTATGGCCCTTGGTAGAGTGCCAGGGCATCACACAGCTCACAGCAACCTCCAACTCCTGGGCTTAAGCAATTCTCTTGCCTCAGCCTCCCGAGTAGCTGAGACTACAGGCGCCCACCACAACGCCCAGCTATTTTTTGGTTGCAGTTCAGCCGCGGCCGGGTTTGAACCCACCACCCTCAGTATATGGGGCCGGCGCCTTACCCACTGAGCCACAGGCACCGCCCTTTGTTTTTTTTTTTTTAATTGTTAAATCATATCTGTGTACATTAGTGCAATCAAGGGGTACAATGTGTGGGTTTCATATACAATCTGAAATATTCTCATCAAACTGTTCAATGTAACCGTCATGGCATTTTCTTAGTTATTATATGTAGACATTTGTATTCTGCCTTTAGTAAGTTTGGCCTGTACCCATTCTAAGATGCATCTTAGGTGTGGCCCCAACCATTACCCACCCTCCACCCTAACCTCCCTCCTCCCTGCCCCTTCCTTGGCCCTTTTCTCATAGTCTTGTGCTATAGTTGGGTTACAGCCTTCATGTGAAAGCTATAGTTTAACTTCATAGTAGGGCAGAGTACATTGCATGCTTTTTCTTCCATTCCTGAGATACTTTGCTAAGAAGAATATGTTCCAGCTCCATCCATGTAAACATGAAAGAGGTAAAGTCTCCATCTTTTTAAGGCTGCATAATATTCCATGGTATACATGTACCACAATTTGCTAGTCCATTCGTGGGTGGATGGGTTCTTCCATGACTTACCAATTATGAATTGGGCTGCAATAAACATTCTGGTACAGATGTCTTTGTTATATTGTGATTTTTTGGACTTCTGGGTATAAACCTAGTAAAGGAATTATAGGATTGAATAGCAGCTCTATCTTTAGGTCTCTAAGCATTCTCCAAACATCCTTCCAGAAGGAACGTATTAGTGTGCATTCCCACCAGCAATGTAGAAGTGTGGCCTTTTTCCAGATCCACACCAACATTTCTGGTTTTGGGATTTTGTTATGTGGGCTACTCTTACTGGGGTTAGGGGGTATCTCAAAGTAGTTTTGATTTGCATTTCTCTGATGATTAAGGATGATGACCTTTTTTTCATGTGTTTGTAGATTGTGCAACTGTCTTTTTTTTTTTTTTTGTAGAGACAGAGTCTCACTGTACCGCCCTCCATAGAGTGCCGTGGCGTCACACGGCTCACAGCAACCTCTAACTCCTGGGCTTACGCGATTCTCTTGCCTCAGCCTCCCGAGCAGCTGGGACTCCAGGCGCCTGCCACAACGCCCGGCTATTTTTTTGTTGCAGTTTGTCCAGGGCTGGGTTTGAACCCGCCACCCTCAGCATATGGGGCCGGCGCCCTACTCACTGAGCCACAGGCGCAGCCCTGCGTATGTCTTCTTTAGAGAAGTTTCTCTTCGAGTCCCTTGTCCACCCTGAGATGGGATCACGTGTTCTTTTCTTCCTAATACGTTTGAGTTCTCAGTGGATTCTGGTTATTAGACCTTTCTCAGAGGTATAACCTGCAAATATTTTCTCCCATTCTGAGGGCTGTCTGCTTGCTTTACTTACTGTGTTCTTGGCTGTGCAGAAGCTTTTTAGTTTGATCAGGTCCCAGTAATGTATTTTTGATACTGGTTCAATTGCCTGGGGAGTCCTCCTCATAAAATATTCACCCAGGCCGATTCCTTAAGAGTTTTCCCTGCACTTTCTTCAAGTATTTTTATAGTTTCATATCTGAAGTTTAAATCTTTTATCCAGTGACAGTCTATCTTAGTTAATGGTGAAAGGTGTGGGTCCAGTTGCAATCTTCTACAGGTTGCCAGCCAGTTCACCCAGCACCATTTGTTAAATAGGGAAGCTTTTCCCCACTGAATGTTTTTCGTTGGCTTGTCAAAGATCAAATAACGGTTAGTAGCTGGATTCATCTCTTAGTTCTCTATTCTGTGCCAGACATCTACTTCTGTTATTGTGCCAATACCATGCTGTTTTGATCACTATCGATTTGTAGTATAGTCTCAGGTCTGGTAGCGTTATTCCTCCTGCTGTGTTTTTATTGCTGAGTAATGTTTTGGCTATTCAAGGTTTTTTCTGATTCCATATAAAACGAAGTATTATTTTTTCAAGATCTTTAAAATATGACAATGGAGCTTTAATAGGAATTGCATTAAAATTATATATTGCTTTGGATAGTATAGACATTTTAACAATGTTGATTCTTCCCAGCCATGAGCATGGTATCTTTTTCCATTTGTTAACATCTTCAGCTATTTCTTTTCTTAAAGTTTTATAGTTCTCTTTGTAGAGATCTTTCACGTCCTTTGTTAGGTATACTCCCAAATATTTCATCTTCTTTGGCACTACTGTGAATGGAATCGAGACCTTGACTTTTTTCGGCTTGGTTATTGTTGGTATATATAAAGGCTACAGATTTAAGGGTGTTGATTTTATAGCCTGAGATGTTGCTGTATTCCTTGATCACTTCTAAAAGTTTTGTAGTAGAATCCCTGGTGTTTTCCAGATATACGATCATATCATCTGCGAAGATTAAAAGTTCTATCTCTTCTGACCCTATGTGGATACCCTTGATTGCCTTTTCTTCCCTAATTGCAATGGCTAAAACTTCCATTACAGTGTTAAGGAGCAATGGAGACAATGGGCAACCTTGCCTGGTTCCTGATCTAAGTGGAAATGATTTCAGTTTAACTCCATTCAATATGATATTGGCTGTGGGTTTGCTGTAGATGGCCTCTATCAGTTTAAGAAATGTCCCTCGTATACCAATTTTCTTAAGTGTTGTGATCATGAAGGGATGCTGGATATTATCAAAAGCTTTTTCTGCATCAGTTGAAAGAATCATATGGTCCTTATTTTTTAGTTTGTTTATGTGCTGGATTACATTTATAGATTTACGTATATTGAACCAGCCTTGAGACCCTGGGATAAATCCCACTTGGTCGTGGTGTATAATTTTTTTAATGTGTTGTTGGATTCTGTTTGTTAGGATCTTAGTGAATATTTTAGCATCAATATTCATTAGTGATATTGGTGTATAATTTTCTTTTCTTGTTGGGTCTTTCCCTGGTTTGGGGATCAAGGTGATGTTTGCTTCGTAGAATGTGTTGGGTAATATTCCTTCTTTTTCTATATTTTGGAAGAGGTTTAGTAATATAGGTACTAGTTCTTCTTTAAAGGTTTGGTAGAATTCTTTTTTTTTTTTTTTTTTTTTTTTTTGTGGTTTTTGGCCAGGGCTGGGTTTGAACCCACCACCTCCGGCATATGGGACCAGCGCCCTACTCCTTGAGCCACAGGCACCGCCTGAGGTTTGATAGAATTCTGACGTAAAGCCGTCTGGTCCTGGGCTTTTCTTTTTAGGGAGATTTTGTATAGTTGATGCTATTTCTGAACTTGATATAGGCCTGTTCAACATTTCCACTTTATTCTGGCTGAGTCTTGGTAGGTGGCGTACTTCCATGTATTGGCCGATTTTTTCAGATTTTCATATTTCTGAGAGTAGAGTTTCTTGTAGTATTTGTTAAGGATTTTTTGAATTTCTGAGGGGTCTGTTGTTAGTTCATTGTTACCATTTCTGATTGATGAAATTAGAGATTTTACTCTTTTATTCCTGGTTTGGTTGGCCAAAGGTTTATCTATTTTATTGATCTTTTCAAAAAACCAACTTTTGGATTTATTGATCTGTTGTATAATTCTTTGGTTTTCAATTTCATTTAATTTTTCTCTGGTTTTGTTTATTTCTTTTCTTCTGCTAGGTTTGGGGTTGGAGTGTTCTTCCTTCTTTAGTTGCTTGAGATGTCCCATTAAATTCTTAACTTCCTCTCTCTCCATTTTCTTGAGGAAGGCTTGCAGTGCTATGAATTTCCCTCTTAGGACTGCCTTTGCAGTATCCCACACTTTCTGGTAATTCGTGTCTTGATTGTTGTTTTATTCCAAAAATTTGGTGATTTCCTTCTTAATCTCGTCTATAACCCATCTGTCCTTCAGCATAAGGTTGTTTAGCTTCCATGTTTATGTGTGGATATGCAGGTTCCTGTTGTTATTGAGTTCAACTATTATTCCATGATGGTCTGAGAAAATGTAAGGAATAATTTCTATTTTTTTTAATTTGCTGAGGTTAGATTTGTGGCCTAGGATGTGGTTGATTTTAGAGTATGTTCCGTGGGCTAATGAGAAGAATGTGTATTCAGTTTTGTTGGGATGAAATGTTCTGTAGATGGCTGTTAAGTCCATATGTTGAATGGTTAAGTTTAAATCTAAAATTTCTTTGCTTAGCTTCGTTTTGGAGGATCTATCCAGCACTGCTAAACGGGTCTTAAAATCTCTGAATACTGGGTGGCGCCTGTGGCTCAGTGATTAGGGCGCCGGCCCCATATACCGAGGGTGGCGGGTTCAAACCCAGCCCCGGCTGAACTGCAACCAAAAAATAGCCGGGCATTGTGGCAGGCGCCTATGAATCCCAGCTGCTCGGGAGGCTGAGGCAGGAGAATCGCAGAAGCCCAAGAGCTAGAGGTTGCTGTGAGTCCTGTGACATCATAGCACTCTACTGAAGGCGGTAAAGTGAGACTCTGTCTCTACAAAAGAAAAATCTCCGAATACCATGGAACTGGAGGAAATCAAGTTGCTCATATCTGTTAGAGTTTCTCTTATAACTCGAGGTGGTTCTGCTTGTGTGCATAAATATTAATAATTGAAATCTCATTATATTGAGTATTACCTTTAACAAATATGAAGTGTCCATCCTTATCCTTCCTTATTTCAGTTGGTTTAAAGCCTATTGCGTCTGCAAACAGGATTGCAATGCCTGCTTTTTTCTGCTTTCCAGTTGACTGGAGTATAGATGACCATCTCTTCACCTTGAGTCTATATTTGTCTTTTAATGTAAGATGCAATTCTTGGATGCAGCAGATATCTGGCTTGAGTTTTTGTATCCAGTCAGCCAACCTGTGCCTCTTTAGAGGACAATTTAAACCATTCACATTAATTGAGAATATTGATAAGCCTTTTGAGAGTCTGGTGCACATTTTTAATCCTTTTGCGACTGTGGAAGTTGGAATTTGGTCAGAATTTTCTGGGTGGGTTTACTTTTGTGGTGGAGGATTATGCTGGTTGTTATGGACGATAGGTCTGAGAATATCCTGGACAGCTGGTTTAGTTATGGCAAATTTCTTCACCATGTGAATGTCATTGAAGTATTTAATTTCTCTGTCATAAGTGAAGCTCAGTTTAGCTGGGTACAGTATCCTGGGTTGAAAGTTATTTTGTGTTAGTAGATTAAAAGTTGATGACCATCCTCTTCTAGCTTGAAAGGTTTCAGCAGAGAGATCTGCAGTTATTCTAATATTCTTTCCCTTATAGGTGATGGTTTTCTTCCGTTTGGCTGCTTTCAGAATTTTCTCCTTCACATTAACTTTAGTGAAATTGATTATGATGTGTCTGGGGGATGTCTTATTTGGGTTGAGTCAAGCTGGAGTTCTGAAACTGTCTGCTATCTGAATTTCAGAATCTCGTGGCATGTCTGGAAAGTTCTCCTTCATAATCTCATGGAAAAGAGACTCTGTGCCTTGTGAAACCACTTCCTCGCTTTCGGGGATCCCTATAAGACGAATATTGGTTTTCTTTGAATTATTCCAGAGCTCTCTGAGAGAGTGATCTGTTTTTCCCTTCCATTTCTTTTCCTCTGAGAGTTTGGGAACATTCAAAAGCTTTGTGTTCAGTGTCAGAAATCCTTTCTTCTGCTTGCTCCATTCTATTACTGAGGGATTCTACTGTGTTTCTCAGATCTTTGAGGGCTGTAACTTCTTATCTCAGTGAGTCAAAATCTTTGGTCATTTGGTGTTTTGGGTTACTGCTTAGAATTCTAATTCGATCTTATTTTCTATCCAGATTCTGAATTTGATTTCTGACATCTCAACTATTTGTTTGTGCATGGGAGCTTGTGCTGTGTCTGCCCCATTGATCCTTGTGGGAGTCGATCTACTCTGATTATTCATATTGCCAGAGTTTTTCTGTTGATTTCGCCTAATGATTGTTTTTCACCGTTGCCTCTGGCCATTCTCAGAGTTGGGGAGGTGTCTCTCCAAGATTGGACCCCAGGGGGATCACTCTATTGTTGCTAGATCTTTGTAGGGAGTGACCCTGTGTAGTTCCTCTGGGGCTTCCCCAGCCAGGGAGTACTGGTTGTGGAAGCAGTTCCAGAGTGTGATACACCCGGTTCCAGCAACAGGGCGGGTAGTGGTGCGCACAGTTCTGGGGGTACCTGGCACCCAGTGATTTTGGCACAGAGAGCCCAAGGCTCCAGCAGTCTCTATCCAGAAAAAGGGCTCTGCCTAGAGGCAGGGAGGGCTCCTGAGGGCACATGGCTACCAGAGTCCCTGGCCAGACAAGCAGGCCGGTATGGAGGCAGGGAGTGTACAGGAGGGAGGATGCCTGGTTGCGTGGCTCCCGCAGTTCCTGGTCAGGGCATGCGGAGGCCCAGCAGGCATGGGTCACGAGTTGGGGGTCACGGCACAGCTCTTATGAAGATCCAGGCCAAGCCCAGGAGTTTGAAGTTGCCATGAGCTGTGATGCCACGGCACTCCACCCAGGGCAACAGCCTGAGGTTCCAGTGTGCCAAGACTGATCTCACTCTGCCCCTGAGAGTTAAGGCTGTAAGGCAGCTCAATCCCCGCCTTTAGACTGCTCAGTCACTAGGTTACTAGCTCCCGTCTGATCTCTGCTCTGTGACCCTGAGGGCGGAGCTTGCCGGGGCAATTCTGTCACGGTGGCTCCCTGTGGCTGACAGCCTAACAGTATTAGTATTCCATCCGGCTCAGCGGCTCAGTCTGGGTCCCTGGCAATGCCCAAAGTTCTCTGCACTCCTGCTCAAGCTCCCCAAGGCAGTTCAACTGAGTGCCAAGTCCTAAAACATCAAAAGAATTCACAGGTAAGGCCTTTCCGGTTTGCAGTCTCACTGCTGCTTGTATTTACGGCTGCTGGCAGGATTAGGTCGATGGAACACACTCAACCACTTGCCAGTTTTCCACTGTTTTTGTCCTCCTCTTGGAGTCCAGAAGTCCCTTGCTGACTCCCTGTGTCCTCAAAGGGATGATTATAGGCAGATCCCACCAGCCAGAGATGCCTGGAGTCTTATCTCCCCAGACTCACCGTGCCCTGTTGTAAGGAAGCTGTTACTCGGCCGCCATCTTGGATTCAGTCTCTCAAGAAGTATCTTTTACTTCATTTTCTCTTCTAATTTATTAATATGATTTACCTAAACCATTTCAAAAAACAGAGTTGAACGAGATTTGTGCATTTCTTTTTCCAGTTTATTTGCTAGTATGGTAACAATCCTGTGTTCTTTCGGGGGCCATTCGTTTTTTTTTTTTTTTTAATTTCAGAATATTGGGTTACTACAAAAGTTTTGAGACAGGCAGGTTATGGCCCACTGTTTCATTTTCAAGAAACGTGGTCGTCTACGTCCTTTCTAATTCACCCATGCAAGTTTCAACTTGCTTGGCTCTTCGGTGTTGCTGGGAGGACTTCATTCATTTCCATCCCACGGATTTTACATTTCTTGATTTTTGTGTATTTTGTGTATCTCAAAATGTTTGTAATGGCCTGTGTATTCCAGGGGCACACACAGTTTGGTTATATAATTTGATTTTGTACTTTTTAAGTCTAAGTTATAAGTATGCCCTTCACCCAGAATGTTTGTATTATACCCATTAACCCAGCCCCTCCACCACTTTCCCACCTGCGTGGTTCCCACTGAGTTTTACTTTCATATATGCACATAAATGTTAACCAGCTAGTTTCAGTTTAGTGTTGAGTACATGTGGTGGGTTTTTTTCCATTTTTGCCATACTTCACTTAGAATAATACTGTCCAATTCCACGAAGGTTACTAGATCACCATTTCTTTTTATGGCTATATATACATATACCACATTTTATTTATAGGCACTACTTGGATTATTTTCACATCTTTGCTGTTTTGAGTTGTGCTGCATAAACATTCAAGAGCATGTGTCCTTTTGATAAAGTGATTTTTTTTTTCCTTTGGGTAAATACCCAGTAGTGGGATTGCTAGATCAAATGGTAGGTTTGCTTTTAGTTCTGTGAAGTATCTCCGTGCTATTTTCCATAGAGGTTTTACTCGTTTGTAATCCCATGAACAGTGACTAAGTGTTTTTTTCTCTCTTCATCCATGCCAGCACTTGTTGTTTTGGGACTTTATGATAAGAGCCACTTTCACAGGAGTCAGGTGATGTCTCACTCTGGTTTTGATTTGCATTTCCCTGATGACTAGAGATGTTGAGCATTTTTTCATGTGTTTATTGGCCATGAGACTATCTTCATTTGAAAACTCGTGTCTCTTCATGTCATCTGCTCACTTTTTAATGGGAGTTTTTGATTTTTTTTCTTGCTGATTTGCTTGAGTTCCTTGTAGATTCTGGTTATCAGCCCTTCATTGGGTGTATAGTGCATTCCTACTTTGTAGTTTGTCTGTTTACCCTATTGATTGTGTCCTTAGCTGTGCAGAAACTTTTTAATTTGATCAGGTCATATCAGTCTTCTTCATAACTTCCTTCCCTAGGCTGATATCTAGAATTTTTCCAGCATTTTCTTCTATGCCATTTTTCATTACAAATAAACTTTCAAAATTTCTTATTGGGCAAATATCCATTTATGGCTAAAATGGGGGTTTAACAGACACATTTTTAATTATTTCTCTGGGAAAACACATTGTGAATCACAAAGTACCAAATTATAAATTCACTTTTAGAACATAGTTTATTGCTGTGTTGGTGGTTATTTGTATTGAATAATATGCAGTATTAGCAGAAAAACATTTCTTATTCTCAGGGTATGAGTTTAAGTGTTAAATATGGTAATCCACATGAAAATTTTTTTTTATTGTTAAATCATAGCTGTGTACATTAGTGCAATCAAGGGGTACAATGTGCTTGTTTCATATACAATCTGAAATATTCTCATCAAACTGTTCAACGTAGCCTTCATGGCATTTTCTTAGTTATTGTATGTAGACATTTGTATTCTGCCTTTAGTAAGTTTCCCCTGTACCCATTCTAAGATGCACTGTAGGGATGGCTCCACCCTAACCTCCCCCCTCTGTTCCCCTTCCTTATGAAAGGAGTTAAATCAAGAGACAAGAAACAAGACAAATATGAGTTCTACATGACTTTGATTAAGTTCTTTCTAAAACTTAGTTCTAAAATGGAGATACAGTGTTAGTAACTCAATGGTTTTTGTGAGAAATTTAAATAATATAGTGAATAAAAAGCACATAGGACAGTCCTGATGTAGAAAAATCTCCAAATAACTTATCATTCTGAGTCTTAATCTTCTGTGTTCTCATCCTTTATTAATTATTTTTTAAAATTGTATCACATTTCTTAGCATGGAAGATTTTTTAGCATAAATTTTACATCTCAGACAAAAGTGAGCAATAGCTAAAATAGAGTGGCCTAAAAAATGTATTTTGTAACTTTGTAATTACATACAGATGTAGTTGGTGGTCAAGTTTGGTGGTCAGGTCTTCTGAGGATGAGATGAGAAAGAATCTCCTTAGTCTTCCTCCTCCTCCTCTTCTCCTGTGCATGCTTTGAGGGTGTTCATCTTGGTTACATTCCTTATGATTTGTTTACCTAAGGTCAGCTACTCTGAGTTTCATATGTGTATTATCTATTGATGATATGAGGTGTCCTTTTGACTGTGATAAGTTAAAAGTCTGACATGAATATTAATGGTGAATACTACATTAGTAAGCTTTTGAATGTTGTTTATTATTTGGAATTTTACCTCTTAGTATTTCTTATTTTCTTTCTTCCCACAGGGCATGTGTATCGTGTGTTGTCAGTCTCAAAATCCAAATGCCTATTTGAATCAATTGTTAGGAAATGTTATTGAGCAATATATTGGGCGGTTTCTTCCAGCTTCACCATATGCTTCAGATCTTGGACAGCATCCTGTTTTGTTGGCATTGAGAAACTCAGCCACCACTCCACCAATACTGTCTCTAAAGAAATGCATTGTGCAAGTCATAAGGTATAGCTGAATATTAAATATAGGTGGTATATACAAATGATTAATTTCTTTTAAAAGTGACAAAATGGCTTCTGAGAAATGTTGACTACCCTTAGAATACTAGTAGGTTAGTCACTCTTTCTCCTGAGAATCATTACCTAAGAATTTATTAAAAGGACATTTGCTCATGGTAGCCTTAGCCCGTGCTCTTTTAGTTACTTCTGTTTTCTCTGTATAGCTGTTATTTTCCCTATACATGTGCTAAAGATATGTTGTTGCTTTTTAGTTTTTCATCAGATAAATAATTGTATTCTGTAATGTATAAAATACAGTAATTATATTTTATAGAAGACAATAAAGTGAAAAGATGAATGCTAATGTGAAAAATGAAGCAATTTGAAGTCCCATTTTATTAGTCGACTTTTAGTCTTAACAACTCAGTTTTATTAAACAAATAAGTAAATGAAACTTCTTAGGCTTTCTACTAAACTTCGTATGCTATAACTAACATTAGAAAGTTCTATACACAAATTATTTTTTGTCTTCTTATAGTATTTAGCTTCCTATGAAATTAGTTTTTAAACTTAAGGTGCTATGGCAATATATTCTTATCTGTATGAGTTTTCTATGTTTTTTAATGGTCTAAACATTTTAATGACCCAGTACTATCTGTCACTTTTCATTACGGAATTTTTGTGTCTGAAGTCTCTCTCCCTTTTGACCTTCTTTTTGTGTTTCTAGTGACCTGGTCCTTGGATTTGGAACCTCTTTGCACCCTCTCTTTACCTATTCTTTAGCAAGTGGTTGTTTCCTTTCCTTTTCACATTTCTCTCCCCTTACCACATTATATAGAGACTATTGTGAGACTCTCCTAACCACTTTCACCATCTCTAGTCTTTTCTTCCAGTCCTTTTTCTTCCAGTCCTGCCTAAGCAATGCCCCCAGATTACATTTCTTAAAATACTGTTCCATTATGACACTTCCTGCCCCTGAACTTTTATTGTCTCCTTTTTGCCTGTGGGATAAATTCTATGCTACTTAGCTCACTACAAGCTGTCAATCAGCTTTTCCAAATGTGCAGGATATCCCAAGAGTTACCTTACACAGGGGACAGGGGATGGGAAATTGTAGCTAAATGTACCTTTATTTACAAATATTCATTACATGATTTTACAAAGAGCTGGGCAACACATAGAAAATATTTTATAAATATTTTCTAAAATTTTGTAATGAATATTTTGTAAATAATATTTACAAAATAATATTTTGTAAAATAAAGGTACATTTAGCTATAATTCCTTCCCCCTCATGTACGGCAACTTTTGGGACCCCTGTATGGTGTTTTACACAAACTCTAATGAGTTTAGTTTTGTTATTGCTCTTCCAAAATACTTATGCTTCTCTACATCACAGCTATATTCATATATTTTCTCCATTAAAATATCATCCTTCTGAGTTAAATCCCACTTATCCTTTAAAAACCTATATCTGGGCTTGGGACCCATGGCACAGTGGTTACAATGCAGACACATACACCGAGGGTAGCTCGTTCAAACCTGGCCCGGGCCAGCTAAATGACGACACTGCTCAAAAAAATAAATAAATAAATAAAACCCTATATCTGATATATCAGTGTACCATGTATGTTCTTTTCCTGTTTTCCTTTTTTGAAGTCGTATACCCTGTATGACTCAATTTGTAGAATCATGATAGTTTTACCTTACTTGTATCTGAATTTCTAAAAAGGTAATAATAACCTACAACTGTGTTTGAGACACTGCATAAGTAATTTTAGTACAAACTGAGAAAGTGCTGCAGTGAAATTAAAATCTATAGAACTGTTTAAAGCCCAGTACTGGGATCCTGGTTGCATTAGTTGACTTTCCTATTTCCTGTTTAGTTATACAGTATAATATTTTTTTCTCATGCTTACTAGTTAAAGGCCAAAAAAGTGATAATTTGGGTTTTTTTATTTTTAATATTCAGGAAAGATAAGGAGATGTTCCTATGACTTCCTGTGTGCCATGCTTCTCCAACCTCATCGGCGTTAGGGCTCCTTCCTCTGAATTCCTGAGAATTCAGTGCTTTTTTTTTTTCAAAGTGACTGTCACACTATATAATAATTGTCTTTTTCCTTTCTTGTCTAATTTTTCCAATGGTTATAAGCCCCTGGCTTTCAGAGATCACGTTTTACTCATCTGTATATTCTTGTTCTCAGTTCTGTACCTGGAATACCGTAGATGCCCAATAAATGTTTGTTCTAGGCATTAGGAATTCAGCAGTGAAGAAAACAGATAAAACCTCTCAAGGAATGAGTAAATCTTGTCATATGTAGTATTTGTTGAAAGAACTGTGAGGAATAGAAATGATTACTGAGACTTTTCTTTTCTTTGGTTGTTTTTTTTTTTTTTTGGAAGACAATCTCATTCTTGTCACCCTGGGTTGAGTAGAGTGCCGTGGCGTTATAGCTCACAACAACCTCACATCTCTCACAACCCCTGGCTAGTTTTTTCTGTTTTTAGTAGAAATAAGGTCTCACTCTTGCTTAGGCTGGTCTCAAACTCTTGAACTTAATTGCAGCCATCTACCCACCTTGGCCTCCTAGAGTGCTAGGATTACAAGTGTGAGCCACCATACCTGGCAGAATGCTAAAACATAGCCCCTGCTCTTAAATAGTTTATAATTCTCTGCCTCATTATGATAAATTATTATTACTTGCAAATATATACGGACTCTAGTTTACATTTAGTTATATTTGACAAATTTTCATATTGCCTAAATGTCTTTAGAAATTGAACAATTCTCTTTTTTATTTATTCACTTAACAAATGTATACCAAACACCTCTTGTGACCCAGAACCTGTCTAAGAGGTGGGTATATGCAAAGACAAGTCAGACAAATTATTATCCTTATGATCTCTGTTAAGTTCTAATGCTAAAATTTGTGTTTAGTATTTTTGCCTTAGGAGATGATAAAGTGTCTTGATTCTTTTACTTATTAGATGAAGGAAAGAGATAAAGCTGGAATGGAAAGCTAATTCCTAGGACAGTCCTCTTATGTATTTGGAAAAATAAGACCCCTCCCAAATCCCTAAATAAATAAATGTGAGGAGAGATTTCTTTATGCAAATTTGACTTTAGAGAAAATGTGACATTGAGGAGCCAGTAGAGATCAGACTTATATTAAGGTAAAAGAAGAACCCCAAATTAACAATTAGGCTTCCATTTGGATTTTGATTAAGTTCATTTTAAAACCAGGTGCTTTAAATTTAGTTATGTCTCTGTTGTGCTTTGGTCCTCAGAGCACACAAAAACGTGTATAAGGCTGGTGTAATGGCTCACGCCTGTAATCTCAGCACTCTGGGAGGCTGAGGAGGGTGCATTGCCTGGGCTTCTGGGTTGGAGACCAGCCTGAGCCAGACCAAGACCCTGTCTCTAAAAATAGCCAGGCCTTGTGAAGGGCACCAGTTATTCGGGAGGCTGAGGCATGAGGATCACTTGAGCCCGAGAGTTTTAGGTTGCTGTGAGCTATGACTGACTGCAAAGCGCTCTACCCAGGGTGACAAAGTGAGACTCTGCCTCTAAAAAACACGTACAGTCCTTGCTTCTTAAAATCTTATATTTGAAGATAGCATGGTAACATATATACACTTTTTAAACTTGGTACTTTATTAATTTGAGGGATAAATTTTATCATTTTCTTTTAAATGTATAACTATTGAACTTTTAAACAAGAAAAATATTTTGCTTCTTTACAGGAAATCATACTTTGAGTATAAAGGGTCCTCACCTCCTCCTCGCTTAGCATCAGTTCTGGCCTTCATTCTCCAGCTCTTCAAGGAAACTGATACAGACATTTCTGAAGTTGAACTCCTCCTCCCTGGCATTTTTAAATGCTTGGTGTTGGTCAGTGAACCCCAAGGTTAGTTTGTTTGTAAGCTTATTTGTATTCACTTTTCTGCTTACAAGTTAAGAAACTACTCTTTCTATCAAGTAAATTGCAAAAGGTATCTGTTTATTTTATATCAGGGCTAAAGAATGAACCCCAGCCAATGCCTGGGGGTAGGTATGATAAAATGGTTAAAAACTGACATGTTTCATTCTATTTAAGTTTATTTCCCCCCACCTTGAGGGAAGTAGTTTACTTAAGGGCTATTTATTTTGATTAGACTTAATAACCTCTCAAAAAATTTTTGTTTAATCTGACTCCATTATTAAATGCAACTTGTTAAATATCAAGTGGTAAGAGGTCAGCATACTTTTTTTTATTCAGCTTTTTGCTAGACTATTTAAGCTGATTTGGGGGCAAACCTATAAGAATCCTTTGATTCTACTCTTTTTGTTTTCAGTCTCATCAGCCTTACTTTCAGTGATTGCTTTAAAATGTCGTTTATTTAATCCCCACTGTAACATGCTTTAATAAGTTTCTTGGAAATATGCAGAATAATAGCCATAGTTCTATCCTGAAGGAGTTTTTTATGTATATAGTGTGTGTGTGGGGGGGTGATTTTAATATGACTGTTCCAAGTGAGGCTTTGTAAATGTTCCCATATGTATTTTTACTGCTGAGAGAAGTGAGTACAGTGCACAAAACAGAGTGGTAGCAGGAAACTCAAATAACTCTTTGAAATGGTCTGTTTTATCTCAAAAAAATTATGCTTATTTTTATTAATCTGTATTTCAGTATTTAAAATATTGCTCTCTGCTCCCAAGTTTGGTTTGGCAAAAAAATGTTGTGATACATTTATATAGAATGCCCCCGTTTGATAGTAACATCCTCTTACCTGGAGAATATGCAAAGATAGACCCCAAACTCTTCTTTAGAAATTTTGCCCTCATTGAAAACTTATGTATATTTGACTTGCAGTGAAAGCTTGTGGTACTGTATAATACAAAATTTGTGAGACAAAGCAGACAATATAAAGTGTTAGCCTATTGTTTTGATGATAGTAATGTTCACGAAGAACAGGGTTTAGAAGATAAATTTCGCTGTTCCCATCTAGCTAGTGAATACATCACATGTTCAACATATAGGAAGTACAGAATTCTTCATGTCTGCATAGCTGTCTTTGTAAGCTGAAAGAGCAGTATTAACCCCTTGACTGCGGAGCACTCAGAAACAAAAGGTACCAATTAAGGCGTGCCGTGATCTCAGAACCATCACTGTACACACCATACTACTAGATGGTCTTTGGTTTCTTACTAATTGAAATAATTCATCCAAGTTAATTTCAGTTTCTTTCTTTTTATTTCTTTTTTTTGGAGATACAGTCTCATTATGTCACCCTCGGGAGAGTGCTGTGGCATCACAGCTCACAGCAATCTCAAACTCTTGTCTTGCCTCAGCCTCCCGGGTAGCTGGGACTACAGGCACCCACCACAACACTTGGCTATTTCTTTTTGTTATTGTCATTGTTGTTTAGCAGGCCCTGGCTGGGTTCGAACCCACCAGCCCCTGTGCATGTGGCCAGCCCCCTAACCACTGAGCTGTGGGTGCCGAACCTTGGTTTCAGTTTCAATGTTTTATATTTGTATTTATAAAAATGTAATATGCAAACAAAAAATTAATATGAAATGATAAGGCTTTGCCATATTTTTTTTTTTTTTTTGTAGAGACAGAGTTTCACTTTATTGCCCTCGGTAGAGTGCCGTGACGTCACACGGCTCACAGCAACCTCCAACTCCTGGGCTTAGGCGATTCTCCTGCCTCAGCCTCCTGAGTAGCTGGGACTACAGTCACCCGCCACAATGCCCAGCTATTTTTTTGTTGCAGTTTGGCCGGGGCCGGGTTTGAACCTGCCACCCTCAGCATATGGGGCCGGTGCCCTACTCACTGAGCCACAGGCGCCGCCCAGCCTTTGCCATATTAATAAAAATGTATAATCCTTTTGTGTGGTATAACTCAGAACAGGGTTTGATGCATAATCCAACCTTACCTGTATGCATTGATACTGAATTTCACTTTGCTTTTTATGTTTTGTGCAAACAACACATCTCCAGTGAGCATTTTGCCATATTCTTGTTAGATATCTATACTTTGGAAAATGCCTTTCCTTGAAATGAATGAACTGTTATCACCAACAATTCTTTCTCCAGAGTTGTATAATATGATTAACTACATGGAAACTTCTAAAATTAATGGCATCTTACGAATATTGGCTTTTATTCCTGATGTATTGGTATCAAAATCATGTATTTTAGAGTTCAGATTGAAGTTGCTGAGGATTGACTTTTTTCGGGGGGCAGACAAGAGTCTTAATTTGTCACCCTTGGTAGAGTGCTGTGGCATCACAGCTCACAGCAACCTCAAACTCTTGGGCTCAAGTGATCCTCTCGCCTCAGCCTCCCAAAGAGCTGGGACTACATGTGCCTGCCACAACACCCAGCTATTTTTAGAGATGAGGTCTCGCTCTGGCTCTGGCTGGTCTTGAACTCCTGAGCTCAGGCAGTCCACCTGCCTCAGCCTAGCAGAGTGCTGGGACTACAGGCATGAGCCACCCGCTGGCCCGATTGTCTTCATTTAAATTTGAAATAGGTCCTACACTTTTGTTTTCCAAATCAGATACTGAGTTACTTGACAGTTTACATTTTTTGTAAGAAGTATTTTTAAAGCTACCTCCATATCTGCATTCTTTAGCAATGATCACATCTTCTGAACTTGATGACTTTTGGAATTTGACATATTTATTTACACTCCCACAAGAATCCACTATTTGTGCAAATTATTTCAGGTACAAGTGTGAAAATATTGAAAACAGAGCATAGGTTGCTTACAGATCCAAGTCAGGTAACGTAACAGTATCATGTGTCATTACGTTTTTGCTTGCAGAATGAAAAACACTTAAAGGCATCTTGCACTAAAGGAACATCTTCTTTGAATTCCTGTAGGCAGTGATTGAAGTCAGAAGATTAAACATATATTTGCATGCATGGCTCAGGGAAAATTATCTCTGACTCATTCTGTGGGGTCAGTGTTTTAAAAGTTTCTATGATTAAGCTAGAGTTACCAAGTGACTCAGCAGTTCCATTTCTAAGTGTATGCCCAAGAGCACTAACCTGTACCTTGAGGAGTTCCACTTCTGACAACATAGGAGCTTTGTAGACCTGCTTCCCAGCAAAAGTGGTAAAAAATTATTTAAAAGACAGTACTTAAGTTCTTTGGAAGTGGTCCTAAGAGTATACAGCAAATAGAGAAATATCTAAGGTGGCGCCTGTAGCTCAAGCGGCTAAGGCACCAGCCATATACACCAGAGCTGGCAGGTTCGAATCAGCCTGGGCCTGCCAAACAATGACAACTAAAACCAAAAACTAGCTGGGCACTGTGGCAGGCGCCTGTAGTCCCAGCTACTTGGGAGGCTGAAGCAAGAGAATCACTTAAGCCCGGGAGTTTGAGGTTGTGAGCTGTGACGCCATGGCACTCTACCCAGGGCGATTGCTTGAGGCTCTGTCTCAAGAAAAGAAAGAAAAGAAAAGAAATATTTAAGAAAACCTATTAAAACATGGTTAGAATAGCTAGGTAGTTGAAGCAAGGCCAGACCAATTTCTCCCTCTCGCCGCTTAGCCCAGCAATGTGAAAACTATACTTTAGACCACTCCCCAGCTCCCGTTAGAAGGGCTGTCGTCCTAGGAAAGGGAGGGTATCAGCATTGCTCATTCTGCCTCAGCTACCTCATGTGGAGACTGTGTTCTAAGGAAAATGGCCTAGAGGTAGGGACTTCATTCTTCTGTTTGTCCCCACTCATGGAACATAGGTTCTCTGTTGAGTGCAGCACCACTAAGAATCCTGGGACC